>NC_134502.1:42500-132500 GCF_040206685.1 Ascaphus truei | reverse complement strand
GGGGGGAGAGTGATGTGATGTGCAAGGGGGGGAGAGTGATGTGAGGTGCAAGGGGGGGGAGTGATGTGAGGTGCAAGGGGGGAGAGTGATGTGAGGTGCAGGGGGGGAGAGTGATGTGAGGTGCAAGGGGGGAAGTGATGTGAGGTGCAAGGGGGGGAGAGTGATGTAATGTGCAAGGGGGGGGGAGTGATGTGAGGTGCATGGGGGGGAGAGTGATGTGATGTGCAAGGGGGGAGAGTGATGTGAGGTGCAGGGGGGAGAGTGATGTGATGTGCAAGGGGGGAGAGTGATGTGAGGTGCAAGGGGGGAGAGTGATGTGAGGTGCAGGGGGGGAGAGTGATGTGAGGTGCAAGGGGGGGGAGTGATGTGAGGTGCAAGGGGGGGAGAGTGATGTGATGTGCAAGGGGGGGGAGTGATGTGAGGTGCAAAGGGGGAGAGTGATGTGAGGTGCAGGGGGGGAGAGTGATGTGAGGTGCAAGGGGGGGGAGTGATGTGAGGTGCAAGGGGGGGAGAGTGATGTGATGTGCAAGGGGGGGGAGTGATGTGAGGTGCAAAGGGGGAGAGTGATGTGAGGTGCAAGGGGGGGGAGTGATGTGAGGTGCAAGGGGGGAGAGTGATGTGAGGTGCAAGGGGGGAGAGTGATGTGATGTGCAAGGGGGGAGAGTGATGTGAGGTGCAAGGGGGGAGAGTGATGTGAGGTGCATGGGGGGAGAGGGATGTGAGGAGCAGGGGGTGAGAGGGATGTGAGGTGCAAGGGGGGGAGAGTGATGTGAGGTGCAAGGGGGGAGAGTGATGTGAGGTGCAGGGCGGGGAGAGTGATGTGATGTGCAAGGGGGGAGAGTTATGTGATGTGCAAGGGGGGGGAGTGATGTGAGGTGCAAGGGGGGGAGAGTAATGTGAGGTGCAAGGGGGGGAGAGTGATGTGAGGTGCAAGGGGGGGAGAGTGATGTGAGGTGCAGGGGGGAGAGTGATGTGATGTGCAAGGGGGGAGAGTGATGTGAGGTGCAAGGGGGAGAGTGATGTGAGGTGCAAGGGGGGGGGAGTGATGTGAGGTGCAGGGGGGAGAGTGATGTGAGGTGCAAGGGGGGAGTGATGTGAGATGCAAGGGGGGAGTGATGTGAGGTGCAAGGGGGGGAGAGTAGTGATGTGAGGTGCAAGGGGGGGGAGTGATGTGAGGTGCATGGGGGGAGTGATGTGATATGCAAGGGGGGGAGTGATGTGAGGTGCAAGGGGGGAGAGTGATGTGAGGTGCAAAGGTGGGGGAGTGATGTGAGGTGCATGGGGGAGAGTGATGTGAGGTGCATGGGGGGGAGAATGATGTGAGGTGCAAGGGGGGGGGGGAGTGATGTGAGGTGCATGGGGGAGAGTGATGTGAGGTGCAAGGGGGGAGAGTGATGTGAGGTGCAAGGGGGGGAGAGTGATGTGAGGTGCAAGGGGGGGGAGTGATGTGAGGTGCATGGGGGGGGAGACTGATGTGAGGTGCAAGGGGGGGGGGAGTGATGTGAGGTGCATGGGGGAGAGTGATGTGAGGTGCATGGGGGGAGAGTGATGTGAGGTGCATGGGGGGGAGACCACAGCTGTGAAGGAGGGGGGTGTGGTGAACGGAGCTGCGAGGAGGGGGGGGACGGAGCTGTGAAGGGGAACGGAGTTATGAATGTGGGGGCCAGCCAGCTTTGAAGGGGGGTAAATTACGGCCAACGCCGGGTATATCAGCTAGTGTATTAATATATTTACTGTTGTATTCAGCTTTATGGATTGACATTGAATATATTGGTTTTTGTATTGGAATTCTTCAACGAGTTACCACTGCTCTCCACTGCCATCTTGTGGCATTTTGATCCATTACATTTAGCACACATTTATTTATTTTAACTATTCCTTGGTGTGTTCAGTTTAAATATTTTTCAGAGTAATTAAACTATTTGAATATATGTATTAAAGGTGTCATTATGTTTTTATGATTAATATCAAATGTATTAAGCTGTGAAATGAATGTGTAATATTGGAGGTGGACTTATGACATCACAATAGAATGGAAATGTGTGTGTGTGTGTCTGTGTATGTATTCTATTGTATGTCTTTATTTGTATAGCACCATTAATGTACATAGCGCTTCACAGTAGTAATACACGTGGTAATCATATAAATAACAAATAATAAACAGATATAAATAACAGGTCATGGGAATAAGTGCTTCAGACAAAGTAACATTCAGGAAGAGGAGTCCCTGCCCCGAGGAGCTTACAATCTAATTGGTATGTAGGAGGAACGTACAGAAACAGTAGGAGGGCATTTTGGTAAGTGCTTCTGTGTGTGTGTGTGTGTGTGTGTGTGTGTGTGTGTGTGTGTGTGTGTGTGTGTGTGTGTGTGTGTGTGTGTGTGTGTGTGTGTGTGTGTGTGTGTGTGTGTGTGTGTGTGTCAGTGTATGTTTATGTATGTTTGTGTTTGTGTAATTTACAGTATGTGTGTGTCTGTGTATGTTAGTGTATGTGTGTGTCTGTGTGTCTGTGTATCTGTCTGTATATCTATCTTTAACAAACAGAAAATAAAACTTACATTGGGAACTGGCCCCATACTGTATGCCCTATCCCCTCTTATTATACAGTATATACCCAGACAGTAATATATATTACCTTTAGTTATTGGGATCAGCAGGTTCTCTGATGCAGCAGGAAAGGTGAGAGGTTTGCTCTGTCTGTAGGAACACAGGGGTATTTAAGGGAAAGAGGGAGGGAGAGAGAGGTGGGACAGTGACAGAGAGGGGGGACAGTGACAGAGAGGAGGGACAGATACTGAGGAGGGAAAGCGGCAGAGAGGAGGGACATTGAAACAGAGGTGGGACAGAGACAGAGAGGAGGGACAGAGACAGAAGGGGGAGAGACAGAGAAGAGGGACAGTGACAGGGAGTAGGGACAGGAAGAGAGAAGAGGGACAGAGACAGAGTAGATGGACAGACGTACAGTGGGAACTGTCCCTTCACCGTATGTCCTGCGTGGTGGGGGCCGGGGGGAGGGTGATGCAGGGGGGGTCAGTGATGTGAGGTGCAACGGAGGGTAGAGGGAGTGATGTGAGGTGCAATGGGAGGGGGGAGAGTCATGTGAGGTGCAAGGGGGGGGGTGAGGTGCAAGGGGGGGGGAGTGATGTAAGGTGCAAGGGGGGGAGACTGATGTGAGGTGCAAGGGGGGAGTGATGTGAGGTGCAGGGGGGGAGAGTGATGTGAGGTGCAAGGGGGGAGAGTGATGTGAGGTGCAAGGGGGAGAGTAATGTGAGGTGCAAGGGGGGAGAGTGATGTGAGGTGCAAGGGGGGGAGAGTGATGTGAGGTGCAGGAGGGGAGAGTGATGTGAGGTGCAAGGGGGGAGAGTGGTGTGAGGTGCAAGGGGGGGGGAGTGATGTGAGGTGCAAGGGGGGGAGTGATGTAAGGTGCAAGGGGGGGAGAGTGATGTGAGGTGCAGGGGGGAGAGTGATGTGAGGTGCAAGGGGGGAGAGTGATGTGAGGTGCAAGGGAGGAGAGTGATGTGAGATGCAAGGGGGGGAATGATGTGAGCTGCAAGGGGGAGAGTGATGTGAGGTGCAAGGGGGGAGAGTGATGTGAGGTGCAAGGGGGGAGAGTGATATGAGGTGCAAGGGGCCAGAGTGATGTGATGTGCAAGGGGGGGAGAGTGATGTGAGGTGCAAGGGGGGGGCAGTGATGTGAGGTGCAAGGGGGAAGAGTGATGTGAGGTGCAGGGGGGGAGAGTGATGTGAGGTGCAAGGGGGGGGAGTGATGTGAGGTGCAAGGGGGGGAGAGTGATGTGATGTGCAAGGGGGGGGAGTGATGTGAGGTGCAAAGGGGGAGAGTGATGTGAGGTGCAAGGGGGGGGAGTGATGTGAGGTGCAAGGGGGGAGAGTGATGTGAGGTGCAAGGGGGGAGAGTGATGTGATGTGCAAGGGGGGAGAGTGATGTGAGGTGCAAGGGGGGAGAGTGATGTGAGGTGCATGGGGGGAGAGGGATGTGAGGTGCAGGGGGGGAGTGATGTGAGGTGCAAGGGGGGAGAGTGATGTGAGGTGCAAGGGGAGAGAGTGATGTGAGGTGCAGGGCGGGGAGAGTGATGTGATGTGCAAGGGGGGAGAGTTATGTGATGTGCAAGGGGGAGAGTGATGTGAGGTGCAAAGGGGGGGGGTGATGTGAGGTGCAAGGGGGGAGAGTGATGTGAGGTGCAAGGGGGGGAGAGTGATGTGAGGTGCAGGGGGGAGAGTGATGTGATGTGCAAGGGGGGAGAGTGATGTGAGGTGCAAGGGGGGAGAGTGATGTGAGGTGCAAGGGGGGGGAGTGATGTGAGGTGCAAGGGGGGGAGAGTGATGTGAGGTGCAGGGGGGAGAGTGATGTGATGTGCAAGGGGGGAGAGTGATGTGAGGTGCAAGGGGGGAGAGTGATGTGAGGTGCAGGGGGGAAAAGTGATGTGAGGTGCAAGGGGGGGAGTGATGTGAGGTGCAAGGGGGGGAGAATGATGTGATGTGCAAGGGGGGGAGTGATGTGAGGTGCAAAGGGGGAGAGTGATGTGAGGTGCAAGGGGGGGGAGTGATGTGAGGTGCAAGGGGGAGAGTGATGTGAGGTGCAAGGGGGGAGAGTGATGTGAGGTGCAAGGGGGGAGAGTGATGTGATGTGCAAGGGGGGAGAGTGATGTGAGGTGCAAGGGGGGGAGTGATGTGAGGTGCAAGGGGGGAGAGTGATGTGAGGTGCAAGGGGGAGGAGTGATGTAAGGTGCAAGGGGGGACTGATGTGAGGTGCAGGGGGGAGAGTGATGTGAGGTGCAAAGAGGGGAAAGTGATGTGAGGTGCAAGGGGGGGAGAATGATGTGATGTGCAAGGGGGGGAGTGATGTGAGGTGCAAAGGGGGAGAGTGATGTGAGGTGCAAGGGGGGGAGTGATGTGAGGTGCAAGGGGGGAGAGTGATGTGAGGTGCAAGGGGGGAGAGTGATGTGAGGTGCAAGGGGGGAGAGTGATGTGATGTGCAAGGGGGGAGAGTGATGTGAGGTGCAAGGGGGGGAGTGATGTGAGGTGCAAGGGGGAGAGTGATGTGAGGTGCAAGGGGGAGGAGTGATGTAAGGTGCAAGGGGGGACTGATGTGAGGTGCAGGGGGGAGAGTGATGTGAGGTGCAAAGAGGGGAAAGTGATGTGAGGTGCAAGGGGGGGAGAGTTATGTGAGGTGCAGGGGGGAGAGTGATGTGATGTGCAAGGGGGGAGAGTGATGTGAGGTGCAAGGGGGGAGAGTGATGTGAGGTGCAGGGGGGGAGAGTGATGTGAGGTGCAAGGGGGGGGGAGTGATGTGAGGTGCAAGGGGGGGAGAGTGATGTGATATGCAAGGGGGGGAGTGATGTGAGATGCAAAGGGGGAGAGTGATGTGAGGTGCAAGGGGGGGAGTGATGTGAGGTGCAAGGGGGGAGAGTGATGTGAGGTGCAAGGGGGAGAGTGATGTGAGGTGCAAGGGGGGGAGAGTAGTGATGTGAGGTGCAAGGGGGGGGAGTGATGTGAGGTGCATGGGGGGAGTGATGTGATATGCAAGGGGGGGAGTGATGTGATGTGCAAGGGGGGAGAGTGATGTGAGGTGCAAGGGGGGAGAGTGATGTGATGTGCAAGGGGGGAGAGTGATGTGAGGTGCAAGGGGGGAGAGTGATGTGAGGTGCAAGGGGGGGGAGTGATGTGAGGTGCAAGGGGGGGAGAGTGATGTGAGGTGCAGGGGGGAGAGTGATGTGATGTGCAAGGGGGGAGAGTGATGTGAGGTGCAAGGGGGGAGAGTGATGTGAGGTGCAGGGGGGGAAAGTGATGTGAGGTGCAAGGGGGGGAGTGATGTGAGGTGCAAGGGGGGGAGAATGATGTGATGTGCAAGGGGGGGAGTGATGTGAGGTGCAAAGGGGGAGAGTGATGTGAGGTGCAAGGGGGGGGAGTGATGTGAGGTGCAAGGGGGAGAGTGATGTGAGGTGCAAGGGGGGAGAGTGATGTGAGGTGCAAGGGGGGAGAGTGATGTGATGTGCAAGGGGGGAGAGTGATGTGAGGTGCAAGGGGGGGAGTGATGTGAGGTGCAAGGGGGGAGAGTGATGTGAGGTGCAAGGGGGAGGAGTGATGTAAGGTGCAAGGGGGGACTGATGTGAGGTGCAGGGGGGAGAGTGATGTGAGGTGCAAAGAGGGGAAAGTGATGTGAGGTGCAAGGGGGGGAGAATGATGTGATGTGCAAGGGGGGGAGTGATGTGAGGTGCAAAGGGGGAGAGTGATGTGAGGTGCAAGGGGGGGAGTGATGTGAGGTGCAAGGGGGGAGAGTGATGTGAGGTGCAAGGGGGGAGAGTGATGTGAGGTGCAAGGGGGGAGAGTGATGTGATGTGCAAGGGGGGAGAGTGATGTGAGGTGCAAGGGGGGAGTGATGTGAGGTGCAAGGGGGAGAGTGATGTGAGGTGCAAGGGGGAGGAGTGATGTAAGGTGCAAGGGGGGACTGATGTGAGGTGCAGGGGGGAGAGTGATGTGAGGTGCAAAGAGGGGAAAGTGATGTGAGGTGCAAGGGGGGGAGAGTTATGTGAGGTGCAGGGGGGAGAGTGATGTGATGTGCAAGGGGGGAGAGTGATGTGAGGTGCAAGGGGGGAGAGTGATGTGAGGTGCAGGGGGGGAGAGTGATGTGAGGTGCAAGGGGGGGGAGTGATGTGAGGTGCAAGGGGGGGAGAGTGATGTGATATGCAAGGGGGGGAGTGATGTGAGATGCAAAGGGGGAGAGTGATGTGAGGTGCAAGGGGGGGAGTGATGTGAGGTGCAAGGGGGGAGAGTGATGTGAGGTGCAAGGGGGAGAGTGATGTGAGGTGCAAGGGGGGGAGAGTAGTGATGTGAGGTGCAAGGGGGGGGAGTGATGTGAGGTGCATGGGGGGAGTGATGTGATATGCAAGGGGGGGAGTGATGTGAGGTGCAAGGGGGGAGAGTGATGTGAGGTGCAAAGGTGGGGGAGTGATGTGAGGTGCATGGGGGAGAGTGATGTGAGGTGCATGGGGGGGGAGAATGATGTGAGGTGCAAGGGGGGGGGGAGTGATGTGAGGTGCATGGGGGAGAGTGATGTGAGGTGCAAGGGGGGAGAGTGATGTGAGGTGCAAGGGGGGGAGAGTGATGTGAGGTGCAAGGGGGGGGAGTGATGTGAGGTGCATGGGGGGGGAGACTGATGTGAGGTGCAAGGGGGGGGGGAGTGATGTGAGGTGCATGGGGGAGAGTGATGTGAGGTGCATGGGGGGAGAGTGATGTGAGGTGCATGGGGGGGAGACCACAGCTGTGAAGGAGGGGGGTGTGGTGAACGGAGCTGCGAGGAGGGGGGGGACGGAGCTGTGAAGGGGAACGGAGTTATGAATGTGGGGGCCAGCCAGCTTTGAAGGGGGGTAAATTACGGCCAACGCCGGGTATATCAGCTAGTGTATTAATATATTTACTGTTGTATTCAGCTTTATGGATTGACATTGAATATATTGGTTTTTGTATTGGAATTCTTCAACGAGTTACCACTGCTCTCCACTGCCATCTTGTGGCATTTTGATCCATTACATTTAGCACACATTTATTTATTTTAACTATTCCTTGGTGTGTTCAGTTTAAATATTTTTCAGAGTAATTAAACTATTTGAATATATGTATTAAAGGTGTCATTATGTTTTTATGATTAATATCAAATGTATTAAGCTGTGAAATGAATGTGTAATATTGGAGGTGGACTTATGACATCACAATAGAATGGAAATGTGTGTGTGTGTGTCTGTGTATGTATTCTATTGTATGTCTTTATTTGTATAGCACCATTAATGTACATAGCGCTTCACAGTAGTAATACACGTGGTAATCATATAAATAACAAATAATAAACAGATATAAATAACAGGTCATGGGAATAAGTGCTTCAGACAAAGTAACATTCAGGAAGAGGAGTCCCTGCCCCGAGGAGCTTACAATCTAATTGGTATGTAGGAGGAACGTACAGAAACAGTAGGAGGGCATTTTGGTAAGTGCTTCTGTGTGTGTGTGTGTGTGTGTGTGTGTGTGTGTGTGTGTGTGTGTGTGTGTGTGTGTGTGTGTGTGTGTGTGTGTGTGTGTGTGTGTGTGTGTGTGTGTGTGTGTGTCAGTGTATGTTTATGTATGTTTGTGTTTGTGTAATTTACAGTATGTGTGTGTCTGTGTATGTTAGTGTATGTGTGTGTCTGTGTGTCTGTGTGTCTGTCTGTATATCTATCTTTAACAAACAGAAAATAAAACTTACATTGGGAACTGGCCCCATACTGTATGCCCTATCCCCTCTTATTATACAGTATATACCCAGACAGTAATATATATTACCTTTAGTTATTGGGATCAGCAGGTTCTCTGATGCAGCAGGAAAGGTGAGAGGTTTGCTCTGTCTGTAGGAACACAGGGGTATTTAAGGGAAAGAGGGAGGGAGAGAGAGGTGGGACAGTGACAGAGAGGGGGGACAGTGACAGAGAGGAGGGACAGATACTGAGGAGGGAAAGCGGCAGAGAGGAGGGACATTGAAACAGAGGTGGGACAGAGACAGAGAGGAGGGACAGAGACAGAAGGGGGAGAGACAGAGAAGAGGGACAGTGACAGGGAGTAGGGACAGGAAGAGAGAAGAGGGACAGAGACAGAGTAGATGGACAGACGTACAGTGGGAACTGTCCCTTCACCGTATGTCCTGCGTGGTGGGGGCCGGGGGGAGGGTGATGCAGGGGGGGTCAGTGATGTGAGGTGCAACGGAGGGTAGAGGGAGTGATGTGAGGTGCAATGGGAGGGGGGAGAGTCATGTGAGGTGCAAGGGGGGGGGGAGTGATGTAAGGTGCAAGGGGGGGAGACTGATGTGAGGTGCAAGGGGGGAGTGATGTGAGGTGCAGGGGGGGAGAGTGATGTGAGGTGCAAGGGGGGAGAGTGATGTGAGGTGCAAGGGGGAGAGTAATGTGAGGTGCAAGGGGGGAGAGTGATGTGAGGTGCAAGGGGGGGAGAGTGATGTGAGGTGCAGGAGGGGAGAGTGATGTGAGGTGCAAGGGGGGAGAGTGGTGTGAGGTGCAAGGGGGGGGGAGTGATGTGAGGTGCAAGGGGGGGAGTGATGTAAGGTGCAAGGGGGGGAGAGTGATGTGAGGTGCAGGGGGGAGAGTGATGTGAGGTGCAAGGGGGGAGAGTGATGTGAGGTGCAAGGGAGGAGAGTGATGTGAGATGCAAGGGGGGGAATGATGTGAGCTGCAAGGGGGAGAGTGATGTGAGGTGCAAGGGGGGAGAGTGATGTGAGGTGCAAGGGGGGAGAGTGATATGAGGTGCAAGGGGCCAGAGTGATGTGATGTGCAAGGGGGGGAGAGTGATGTGAGGTGCAAGGGGGGGGCAGTGATGTGAGGTGCAAGGGGGGAGAGTGATGTGAGGTGCAGGGGGGGAGAGTGATGTGAGGTGCAAGGGGGGGAGTGATGTGAGGTGCAAGGGGGGGAGAGTGATGTGATGTGCAAGGGGGGGAGAGTGATGTGATGTGCAAGGGGGGGAGTGATGTAAGGTGCAAGGGGGGGAGAGTTATGTGAGGTGCAAGGGGGGAGTGATGTGAGGTGCAGGGGGGGAGTGATGTGAGGTGCAGGGGGGGAGAGTGATGTGAGGTGCAAGGGGGGAGAGTGATGTGAGGTGCAAGGAAGGAGAGTGATGTGAGATGCAAGGGGGGAGTGATGTGAGATGCAAGGGGGGGAGTGATGTGAGCTGCAAGGGGGAGAGTGATGTGAGGTGCAAGGAGGGAGAGTGATGTGAGGTGCAAGGGGGGAGAGTGATGTGAGGTGCAAGGGGGGAGAGTGATGTGATGTGCAAGGGGGGAGAGTGATGTGAGGTGCAAGGGGGGGGAGTGATGTGAGGTGCAAGGGGGGAGAGTGATGTGAGGTGCAGGGGGGGAGAGTGATGTGAGGTGCAAGGGGGGGAGTGATGTGAGGTGCAAGGGGGGGAGTGATGTGAGGTGCAAGGGGGGGAGAGTGATGTGATGTGCAAGGGGGGGGAGTGATGTGAGGTGCATGGGGGGAGAGTGATGTGAGGTGCAGGGGGGAGAGTGATGTGAGGTGCAAGGGGGGAGAGTGATGTGAGGTGCAAGGGGGGGGAGTGATGTGAGGTGCAAGGGGGGAGAGTGATGTGATGTGCAAGGGGGGAGAGTGATGTGAGGTGCAAGGGGGGGGAGTGATGTGAGGTGCAAGGGGGGAGAGTGATGTGAGGTGCAGGGGGGAGAGTGATGTGATGTGCAAGGGGGAGAGTGATGTGAGGTGCAAGGGGGAAGAGTGATGTGAGGTGCAGGGGGGGAGAGTGATGTGAGGTGCAAGGGGGGGAGTGATGTGAGGTGCAAGGGGGGGAGAGTGATGTGATGTGCAAGGGGGGGGAGTGATGTGAGGTGCAAAGGGGGAGAGTGATGTGAGGTGCAAGGGGGGGGAGTGATGTGAGGTGCAAGGGGGGAGAGTGATGTGAGGTGCAAGGGGGGAGAGTGATGTGATGTGCAAGGGGGGAGAGTGATGTGAGGTGCAAGGGGGGAGAGTGATGTGAGGTGCATGGGGGGAGAGGGATGTGAGGTGCAGGGGGGGAGTGATGTGAGGTGCAAGGGGGGAGAGTGATGTGAGGTGCAAGGGGAGAGAGTGATGTGAGGTGCAGGGCGGGGAGAGTGATGTGATGTGCAAGGGGGGAGAGTTATGTGATGTGCAAGGGGGAGAGTGATGTGAGGTGCAAAGGGGGGGGGGTGATGTGAGGTGCAAGGGGGGAGAGTGATGTGAGGTGCAAGGGGGGGAGAGTGATGTGAGGTGCAGGGGGGAGAGTGATGTGATGTGCAAGGGGGGAGAGTGATGTGAGGTGCAAGGGGGGAGAGTGATGTGAGGTGCAAGGGGGGGGAGTGATGTGAGGTGCAAGGGGGGGAGAGTGATGTGAGGTGCAGGGGGAGAGTGATGTGATGTGCAAGGGGGAGAGTGATGTGAGGTGCAAGGGGGGAGAGTGATGTGAGGTGCAGGGGGGGAAAGTGATGTGAGGTGCAAGGGGGGGAGTGATGTGAGGTGCAAGGGGGGGAGAATGATGTGATGTGCAAGGGGGGGAGTGATGTGAGGTGCAAAGGGGGAGAGTGATGTGAGGTGCAAGGGGGGGGAGTGATGTGAGGTGCAAGGGGGAGAGTGATGTGAGGTGCAAGGGGGGAGAGTGATGTGAGGTGCAAGGGGGGAGAGTGATGTGATGTGCAAGGGGGGAGAGTGATGTGAGGTGCAAGGGGGGGAGTGATGTGAGGTGCAAGGGGGGAGAGTGATGTGAGGTGCAAGGGGGAGGAGTGATGTAAGGTGCAAGGGGGGACTGATGTGAGGTGCAGGGGGGAGAGTGATGTGAGGTGCAAAGAGGGGAAAGTGATGTGAGGTGCAAGGGGGGGAGAATGATGTGATGTGCAAGGGGGGGAGTGATGTGAGGTGCAAAGGGGGAGAGTGATGTGAGGTGCAAGGGGGGGAGTGATGTGAGGTGCAAGGGGGGAGAGTGATGTGAGGTGCAAGGGGGGAGAGTGATGTGAGGTGCAAGGGGGGAGAGTGATGTGATGTGCAAGGGGGGAGAGTGATGTGAGGTGCAAGGGGGGGAGTGATGTGAGGTGCAAGGGGGAGAGTGATGTGAGGTGCAAGGGGGAGGAGTGATGTAAGGTGCAAGGGGGGACTGATGTGAGGTGCAGGGGGGAGAGTGATGTGAGGTGCAAAGAGGGGAAAGTGATGTGAGGTGCAAGGGGGGGAGAGTGATGTGAGGTGCAGGGGGGAGAGTGATGTGATGTGCAAGGGGGAGAGTGATGTGAGGTGCAAGGGGGGAGAGTGATGTGAGGTGCAGGGGGGGAGAGTGATGTGAGGTGCAAGGGGGGGAGTGATGTGAGGTGCAAGGGGGGGAGAGTGATGTGATATGCAAGGGGGGGAGTGATGTGAGATGCAAAGGGGGAGAGTGATGTGAGGTGCAAGGGGGGGAGTGATGTGAGGTGCAAGGGGGGAGAGTGATGTGAGGTGCAAGGGGGAGAGTGATGTGATGTGCAAGGGGGAGAGTGATGTGAGGTGCAAGGGGGGAGAGTGATGTGAGGTGCATGGGGGGAGAGGGATGTGAGGTGCAGGGGGGGGAGTGATGTGAGGTGCATGGAGGGAGAGGGATGTGAGGTGCAGGGGGAGAGTGATGTGAGGTGCAGGGGGGGAGAGTGATGTGAGGTGCAAGGGGGGGGAGTGATGTGAGGTGCAAGGGGGGGAGAGTGATGTGATGTGCAAGGGGGGGAGTGATGTGAGGTGCAAAGGGGGAGAGTGATGTGAGGTGCAAGGGGGGAGTGATGTGAGGTGCAAGGGGGGAGAGTGATGTGAGGTGCAAGGGGGGAGAGTGATGTGAGGTGCAAGAGGGGAGAGTGATGTGAGGTGCAAGGGGGGGGGAGTGATGTGAGGTGCAGGGGGGAGAGTGATGTGAGGTGCATGGGGGGAGTGATGTGAGGTGCAAGGGGAGAGTGATGTGAGGTGCAAGGGGGGGGGAGTGATGTGAGGTGCAAGGGGGGGAGTGATGTGAGGTGCAAGGGGGGGAGAGTGATGTGAGGTGCAAGGGGGAGAGTGATGTGAGGTGCAGGGGGGGGGAGAGGGATGTGAGGTGCAGGGGGGGAGAGTGATGTGAGGTGCAAGGGGGGGGAGTGATGTGAGGTGCAAGGGGGGGGAGTGATGTGAGGTGCAAGGGGGGAGAGTGATGTGAGGTGCAAGTGGGGGAGTGATGTGAGGTGCAAGGGGGGAGAGTGATGTGAGGTGCAAGGGGGGGAGTGATGTGAGGTGCAAGGGGGGGGAGTGATGTGAGGTGCATGGGGGGGAGAGTGATGTGATGTGCAAGGGGGAGAGGGATGTGAGGTGCAGGGGGGAGAGGGATGTGAGGTGCAGGGGGAGAGTGATGTGAGGTGCAAGGGGGGGAGTGATGTGAGGTGCAAGGGGGGGGAGTGATGTGAGGTGCAAGGGGGGAGAGTGATGTGAGGTGCAAGGGGGGAGAGTGATGTGAGTTGCAGGGGGGGAGAGTTATGTGAGGTGCAAGGGGGGGGAGTGATGTGAGGTGCAAGGGGAGGAGAGTGATGTGAGGTGCAAGGGGGAGGAGAGTGATGTGAGGTGCAGGGGGGAGAGTGATGTAAGGTGCAAGGGGGGAGTGATGTGAGGTGCAGGGAGGGAGAGTGATGTGAGGTGCAAGGGGGGAGTGATGTGAGGTGCATGGGGGGAGAGGGATGTGAGGTGCAGGGGGGGAGTGATGTGAGGTGCAAGGGGGGGAGAGTTATGTGAGGTGCAAGGGGGAGGAGTGATGTAAGGTGCAAGGGGGAGTGATGTGAGGTGCAGGGGGGGAGAGTGATGTGAGGTGCAAGGAGGGGAGAGTGATGTGAGGTGCAAGGGGGGAGAGTGATGTGAGGTGCAGGGGGGGAGAGTGATGTGAGGTGCAAGGGGGGGAGTGATGTGAGGTGCAAGGGGGGGAGAGTGATGTGATGTGCAAGGGGGGGAGTGATGTGAGATGCAAAGGGGGAGAGTGATGTGAGGTGCAAGGGGGGGAGTGATGTGAGGTGCAAGGGGGGAGAGTGATGTGAGGTGCAAGGGGGAGAGTGATGTGATGTGCAAGGGGGGGAGAGTTATGTGAGGTGCAAGGGGGAGGAGTGATGTAAGGTGCAAGGGGGGAGTGATGTGAGGTGCAGGGGGGGAGAGTGATGTGAGGTGCAAGGAGGGGAGAGTGATGTGAGGTGCAAGGGGGGAGAGTGATGTGAGGTGCAGGGGGGGAGAGTGATGTGAGGTGCAAGGGGGGGGAGTGATGTGAGGTGCAAGGGGGGGAGAGTGATGTGATGTGCAAGGGGGGGGAGTGATGTGAGATGCAAAGGGGGAGAGTGATGTGAGGTGCATGGGGGAGAGGGATGTGAGGTGCAGGGGGGGGAGTGATGTGAGGTGCATGGAGGGAGAGGGATGTGAGGTGCAGGGGGGAGAGTGATGTGAGGTGCAAGGGGGGGGGAGTGATGTGAGGTGCAAGGGGGGGGAGAGTGATGTGATGTGCAAGGGGGGGAGTGATGTGAGGTGCAAAGGGGGAGAGTGATGTGAGGTGCAAGGGGGGGGAGTGATGTGAGGTGCAAGGGGGGAGAATGATGTGAGGTGCAAGGGGGGGAGAGTGATGTGATGTGCAAGGGGGGAGAGTGATGTGAGGTGCAAGAGGGGAGAGTGATGTGAGGTGCAAGGGGGGGGGAGTGATGTGAGGTGCAGGGGGGAGAGTGATGTGAGGTGCATGGGGGGAGTGATGTGAGGTGCAGGGGGGCTGAGTGATGTGATGTGCAAGGGGGGAGTGTGATGTGATGTGCAAGGGGGGAGAGTGATGTGAGGTGCAAGGGGGGAGAGTGATGTGATGTGCAAGGGAGGAGTGATGTGAGGTGCAAGGGGGAGAGTGATGTGAGGTGCAGGGGGGAGAGTGATGTGAGGTGCAAGGGGGAGAGTGATGTGAGGTGCAGGGGGGAGAGAGATGTGAGGTGCAGGGGGGAGAGTAGTGTGAGGTGCAGGGGGGGAGAGTGGTATGAGGTGCAGGGGGGGAGAGTGGTGTGAGGTGCAAGGGGGGGAGAGTGATGTGAGGTGCAAGGGGGGAGAGTGATGTGAGGAGCAGGGGGAGAGAGTGATGTGAGGTGCAGGGGGGAGAGTGATGTGAGGTGCAAGGGGGGAGAGTGATGTGAGGTGCAAGGGGGGAGAGTGATGTGATGTGCAAGGGGGGGGAGAGTGATGTGATGTGCAAGGGGGGGGAGTGATGTGAGATGCAAGGGGTGGGGAGTGATGTGAGGTGCAAGGGGGGAGTGATGTGATGTACAAGGGGGGAGTGATGTGAGATTCAAGGGGGGGGAGTGATGTGAGGTGCAAGGGGGGGAGTGATGTGAGGTGCAGGGGGGGAGAGTGATGTGAGGTGCAAGGGGGGAGTGATGTGAGATGCAAGGGGGGGAGAGTGATGTGAGGTGCAAGAGGGGAGAGTGATGTGAGGTGCAGGGGGGAGAGTTATGTGAGGTGCAGTGGGGGAGAGTGATGTGAGGTGCAAGGGGGGGAGAGTGATGTGAGGTGCAAGGGGGGGAGAGTGATGTGATGTGAAAGGGGGGGAGAGTGATGTGATGTGCAAGGGGGGGAGAGTGATGTGATGTGCAAGGGGGGAGTGATGTGAGATGCAAGGGGGGGGAGTGATGTGAGGTGCAAGGGGGGGAGAGTAGTGATGTGAGGTGCAAGGGGGGGGAGTGATGTGAGGTGCAAGGGGGGGGAGAGATGTGAGGTGCAAGGGGGGGAGAGTGATGAGAGGTGCAAGGGGGGGGGAGTGATGTGAGGTGCATGGGGGAGAGTGATGTGAGGTACATGGGGGGGGAGAATGATGTGAGGTTCAAGAGGGGGAGTGATGTGAGGTGCATGGGGGGAGTGATGTGAGATGCAAGGGGGGGAGAGATGTGAGGTGCAAGGGGGGAGAGTGATGTGAGGTGCAAGGGGGGGGAGTGATGTGAGGTGCATGGGGGAGAGTGATGTGAGGTGCATGGGGGGGGAGAATGATGTGAGGTTCAAGGGGGGGGGAGTGATGTGAGGTGCATGGGGGAATACTGCGCTTCACAGCAGTATTACACGTGACAATCATATAAATAATATAAATAACACATAAAGGGGAGAAGTGCTTCAGACATAAAAGTAACATTTAGGAAAAGGAGTCCCTGCTCCGAAGAGCTTACAATCTAATTGGTAGGTAGGAAGGACGTACAGAGACAGTAGGAGGGCATACTGGTAAGTGCGTCTGCAGGGGCCAAGGTTACTGTATGAGGTGTTAATTATCAGTCATGGAGTTACTCATATGCTTCCTTAAGCAGGTGTGTTTTGAGGTGGGTCTTAAAGGTGGATAGAGAGGGTGCTAGTCGGGTACTGAGGGGAAGGTCATTCCAGAGGTGCGGGGCAGTCAGTGAGAGGTTTAAGGCGGGAGACGCAGAGGTGCGGGGCAGTCAGTGAGAGGTTTAAGGCGGGAGACGGCTTTAGATACAGAAGGGGTAGAAAGAAGACATCCTTGAGCAGAACGCAAGAGTCGGGATGGTGCATAGCGAGAAATTAGGGCTGAGATGTAAGGAGGGGCAGAAGAGTGTAAAGCTTTAAAAGTGAGGAGGAGAATGGAGTGTGAGATGCGGGATTTGATTGGAAGCCAGGAGAGGGATTTCAGGTGGTGAGACGCTGAGACAGATATAGGAAAGAGTAGAGTGATTCTGGCAGCAGCATTTAGGATAGATTGTAGGGGATGCAATAAGTAGAGAAAAGAACCCACAGATAGCACTCCGGTTCACTTTCTGGTGGTTAATGAGGTAGTTAAAAAATAATCTTTGTTGATAAGCAACCAATCATTTCGTGAAATGACGAACTGAAGGTGGTTATAGATACAATTACTTTAAGCCGTATAGGCTTAGGATCCTTACTAGTAGTGTTCAGTAGGAAATGTCTAATAACACACTAAACAACAGTCCTTGTAAGGGATCTGTGTGTTAGATGAATCGTTACAGGGAATTCCATTGGTAAATGTCTGTACTGTGAATCACAAAGACTAGTGTCATATAAACCACGTTGAGTGTGGCAGTTGGATTAACAGTATATGGGGCATAATTATGGTGTCCAGGCACATAATGTTAGTGTTCCATAATTGACCAAATATTAAATGAATCTCAGCTTAATCCTCTCAATAGGGTAAGTAGTGGTGAGGTAAGTAGTGCCCTTAGGGATAGTATGACCTAAGGTGACCTCATAAGGTCTGCATGTGTCCTCAGGTAACCTATGGAGAATGATCCTGTGTCAGAGATAATATACTCTTAAGGGGCTGGGTAGTCAAAGGTAAATAGGTCCCCTAATAAACGCAGGCACCGCATAGGTATCCAGCATATGGTAAATCAAAATTGAGGTAGCTACAAATGATTCGTGGTGTACAAATAAGTGGCCCATAGACTGCTGTTGGAGAATTTGTCCCGTATCAGCAGTGCTATATGCGCAACATGAGAGTGTGTTGCAGTATCTGTGAGACTTAGCATGAGTACACAGTGAGTATACTCTTCCTAAATGAGAATAGTAACCCTTGTAATGAATGATACAAATGATTTACTAGAGGTTTTCTGCGTCCATCGGGACACGTAGGAAACCTGTATGTGTAGCACGGGCAGAGAGCCGCAACAACTCGCGGTCTGAGACAGATAGATCATCAGACCCTGCGCGTGCACGTCTGGAAACAGAGCCGACGCGCGCGTTTCGCGAGAGACGCTTTCTCAAGGCGAACAGGTAAGTAATCATAGATTGTAGGGGAGACAGGTGGGAGGCAGGAAGGCCGGACAGCAGGAGGTTGCAGTAATCGAGACCGGAGAAAATGAGGGTCTGTGTCAGAGTTTTAGCAGTCGAGCAACAGAGGATAGGTTGTCCTCCGGTGTCCCCCAGCTTAGTTCCCTGTGCGCTCTCCGTTCGTCCTCCTGCACTGCATTGTGGGAATTCCATCCAGGTTCCGAGCTCGGCCAAACACAGAGGGACACAGGACCGGCAAAGGAAACAGCTGCGAACTCGTGCTTGATGCAAGCAAGTATTGCGGACTTCGAATGGCATCCACACCTAGAGCCAGGAGGGACTGGAATCTGCACCTCTCCTGGAAGCTATTATCTTGAGGCTATTATATATTCTTCCTTTGTGAGTAGCTATTTTTCTCAAATACAGTCTTTATTTTTTATGGTATCACGCTATTGTGTTTTTACCTTTTTCCTCCCCCCCCCCCCCTCCCCTTTTTTTTTACTGCCAGGCAGATTTAGACCCAGTAAGTTCCTATATGTAAGACATTTTTCTTTTCTAAATCACGATCACTTTCACTAGATGTTTGTTTGCGCTCCCAATATCAGTTTTTTTCACATTCATTGGAAGGCAGTCTCATTGATTGGAAGGCACTCTCAATCATTTTAAGGCACTCTCATTCATTGGAAGACTGTCTCATTCAGTAGAAGGCTGTCTCATTCAGTAGAAGGTTGTCTCATTCAGTAGAAGGCTGTCTAATTAATTGGAAGGCAGTCTCAATGATTGGAAGGCACTCTTAATCATTTTAAGGCCCACTCATTCATTGGAAGGCTGTCTAATTAATTGGAAGGCAGTCTCATTCGTTGGAAGGCAGCTTCCCTCATTGGAGGATGGTCTTACTCATTAGAAGGACGTCTCATTGACAAGGTCTCATTGACTCCATAAAAAGCAGTCTATTTCATTTTAAGACAGGCTCTCATTGTTACATAGACAATATATATAGTAGATGATGTTTTAAAAAGACAAATGTCCATCAAGTTCAACCTATGCTAAAGTTAGGCGACAGATATTTCATGCTATATTTGTACTTAGAGTACTGTATATTGATCCACAGGAAGGCAAACAAAAAAAACCCAGTGACACATTATCCAATGTTAACCCCTGTGTCTGCCCAACAACAACAGAACACTGCCCTCTAGCAGGTTCAACTCCAGGGACATGTGACTATTTTAAACCAGTAACAGGGCTGGTGAAGGAGTGTTCTGTCTCCTCTCCCAGCTCTTCCTGGTTTCTCCCTTGTTGTCCTGGCAACCCCACCTTCTCTCCTCTGTGAGTTGGACTGCCCCTCCTCCCCTTGCCATTTGGTGCAGTCCTACCCCCTATATTCCCTCTGATTGTGCCATGTCCTGTCCATTCACAGTGTGCCTCCCTGCAGCAAGGTTCTCCCAGTTTTTCCCTGTGAGAAGCCTTTGTTTTTTACCTATCCCCGCTGCCATCATTAGTCCTATTCCCGACCCTTTGTGTGTATCCCCCAGTTCTTTATCCCCCTTTTATTTCTGTGTTATTCTCCCAATAAACACTTCAGAGAATAGAAGGCTTACTTTATATATTTATATATGAGTCAGAACCAGGAGGGACTATGAGAGGGAGTGAACTTTCAGGGCTGGGGGGCAGCCATTACAAGTGAGAGCTGCATGGAGATGAGAGAGTGAGGCTGTGTACAGAGCCTTCAGCACAGTGAAGCAGAGCAGGAGAGCCGATGAGTAGTGACCTGTCTGCGCAGTGAAGCAGAGAAGGAGAGCCGATGAGTAGTGACCTGTCAGCACAGTGAAGCAGAGCAGGAGAGCCGATGAGTAGTGACCTGTCAGCACAGTGAAGCAGACCAGGAGAGCCGACGAGTAGTGACCTGTCAGCACAGTGAAGCAGAGCAGGAGAACCGATGAGTAGTGACCTGTCAGCGCAGAGAAGCAGAGCAGGAGAGCCGATGAGTAGTGACCTGTCAGCACAGTGAAGCAGAGCAGGAGAGCCGATGAGTAGTGACCTGTCAGCACAGTGAAGCAGAGCAGGAGAGCCGATCAGTAAGTGACCTGTCAGCACAGTGAAGCAGAGCAGGAGAACCGATGAGTAGTGACCTGTCAGCACAGTGAAGCAGAGCAGGAGAGCCGATGAGTAGTGACCTGTCAGCACAGTGAAGCAGAGCAGGAGAGCCGATGAGTAGTGACCTGTCCGCACAGTGAAGCAGAGCAGGAGAGCCGATGAGTAGTGACCTGTCAGCACAGTGAAGCAGAGCAGGAGAGCCGATGAGTAGTGACCTGTCAGCACAGTAAAGCAGAGCAGGAGAGCCGATGAGTAGTGACCTGTCAGCACAGTAAAGCAGAGCAGGAGACCCGATGAGTAGTGACCTGTCAGCACAGTAAAGCAGAGTAGGAGAGCCGATGAGTAGTGACCTGTCAGCACAGTAAAGCAGAGTAGGAGAGCCGATGAGTAGTGACCTGTCCGCACAGTGAAGCAGAGCAGGAGAGCCGATGAGTAGTGACCTGTCCGCACAGTGAAGCAGAGCAGGAGAGCCGATGAGTAGTGACCTGTCCGCACAGTGAAGCAGAGCAGGAGAGCCGATGAGTAGTGACCTGTCAGCACAGTAAAGCAGAGTAGGAGAGCCGATGAGTAGTGACCTGTCCGCACAGTGAAGCAGAGCAGGAGAGCCGATGAGTAGTGACCTGTCAGCCCAGTGAAGCAGAGCAGGAGAGTCGAAGAGTAGTGACCTGTCAGCCCAGTGAAGCAGAGCAGGAGAGCAGATGAGTAGTGACCTGTCAGCACAGTGAAGCAGAGCAGGAGAGCCGATGAGTAGTGACCTGTCAGCACAGTAAAGCAGAGTAGGAGAGCCGATGAGTAGTGACCTGTCAGCACAGTGAAGCAGAGCAGGAGAGCTGATGAGTAAGTGACCTGTCCGCACAGTAAAGCAGAGCAGGAGAGCCGATGAATAGTGACCTGTCAGCACAGTAAAGCAGAGCAGGAGAGCCGATGAGTAGTGACCTGACAGCACAGTGAAGCAGAGCAGGAGACCCGATGAGTGTGACCTGTCCGCACAGTGAAGCAGAGCAGGAGAGCCGATGAGTAGTGACCTGTCAGCACAGTGAAGCAGAGCAGGAGAGCTGATGAGTAAGTGACCTGTCCGCACAGTGAACCAGAGCCGATGAGTAGTGACCTGTCCGCACAGTGAAGCAGAGCAGGAGAGCCGATGAGTAGTGACCTGACAGCACAGTGAAGCAGAGCAGGAGAGCCGATGAGTGTGACCTGTCAGCACAGTGAAGCAGAGCAGGAGACCCGATGAGTAGTGACCTGTCAGCCCAGTGAAGCAGAGCAGGAGACCCGACGAGTAGTAGTGACCTGTCAGCACAGTGAAGCAGAGCAGGAGAGCCGATGAGTAGTGACCTGTCAGCCCAGTGAAGCAGAGCAGGAGAGCTGATGAGTAGTGACCTGTCAGCACAGTGAAGCAGAGCAGGAGAGCCGATGAGTAGTGACCTGTCAGCCCAGTGAAGCAGAGCAGGAGAGCCGATGAATAGTGACCTGTCAGCACAGTGAAGCAGAGCAGGAGAGCAGATGAGTAAAGACCTGTCAGCACAGTGATGCAGAGCAGGAGAGCCGATGAGTAGTGACCTGTCCGCACAGTGAAGCAGAGCAGGAGAGCCGATGAGTAGTGACCTGTCCGCACAGTGAAGCAGAGCAGGAGAGCCGATGAGTAGTGACCTGTCCGCACAGTGAAGCAGAGCAGGAGAGCAGATGAGTAAAGACCTGTCAGCACAGTGATGCAGAGCAGGAGAGCCGATGAGTAGTGACCTGTCAGCACAGTGATGCAGAGCAGGAGAGCCGATGAGTAGTGACCTGTCCGCACAGTGAAGCAGAGAAGGAGAGCCGATGAGTAGTGACCTGTCAGCACAGTGAAGCAGAGCAGGAGAGCCGATGAGTAGTGACCTGTCCGCACAGTGAAGCAGAGCAGGAGAGCCGATGAGTAGTGACCTGTCAGCACAGTGAAGCAGAGCAGGAGAGCCGATGAGTAGTGACCTGTCAGCACAGTGAAGCAGAGCAGGAGAGCCGATCAGTAAGTGACCTGTCAGCACAGTGAAGCAGAGCAGGAGAGCCGATGAGTAGTGACCTGTCTGCGCAGTGAAGCAGAGAAGGAGAGCCGATGAGTAGTGACCTGTCAGCACAGTGAAGCAGAGCAGGAGAGCCGATGAGTAGTGACCTGTCAGCACAGTGAAGCAGACCAGGAGAGCCGACGAGTAGTGACCTGTCAGCACAGTGAAGCAGAGCAGGAGAACCGATGAGTAGTGACCTGTCAGCGCAGAGAAGCAGAGCAGGAGAGCCGATGAGTAGTGACCTGTCTGCGCAGTGAAGCAGAGAAGGAGAGCCGATGAGTAGTGACCTGTCAGCACAGTGAAGCAGAGCAGGAGAGCCGATGAGTAGTGACCTGTCAGCACAGTGAAGCAGACCAGGAGAGCCGACGAGTAGTGACCTGTCAGCACAGTGAAGCAGAGCAGGAGAACCGATGAGTAGTGACCTGTCAGCACAGTGAAGCAGAGCAGGAGACCCGATGAGTAGTGACCTGTCAGCACAGTAAAGCAGAGTAGGAGAGCCGATGAGTAGTGACCTGTCAGCACAGTAAAGCAGAGTAGGAGAGCCGATGAGTAGTGACCTGTCCGCACAGTGAAGCAGAGCAGGAGAGCCGATGAGTAGTGACCTGTCCGCACAGTGAAGCAGAGCAGGAGAGCCGATGAGTAGTGACCTGTCCGCACAGTGAAGCAGAGCAGGAGAGCCGATGAGTAGTGACCTGTCCGCACAGTGAAGCAGAGCAGGAGAGCCGATGAGTAGTGACCTGTCAGCCCAGTGAAGCAGAGCAGGAGAGTCGAAGAGTAGTGACCTGTCAGCCCAGTGAAGCAGAGCAGGAGAGCAGATGAGTAGTGACCTGTCAGCACAGTAAAGCAGAGTAGGAGAGCCGATGAGTAGTGACCTGTCAGCACAGTGAAGCAGAGCAGGAGAGCTGATGAGTAAGTGACCTGTCCGCACAGTAAAGCAGAGCAGGAGAGCCGATGAATAGTGACCTGTCAGCACAGTAAAGCAGAGCAGGAGAGCCGATGAGTAGTGACCTGACAGCACAGTGAAGCAGAGCAGGAGACCCGATGAGTGTGACCTGTCCGCACAGTGAAGCAGAGCAGGAGAGCCGATGAGTAGTGACCTGTCAGCACAGTGAAGCAGAGCAGGAGAGCTGATGAGTAAGTGACCTGTCCGCACAGTGAACCAGAGCCGATGAGTAGTGACCTGTCCGCACAGTGAAGCAGAGCAGGAGAGCCGATGAGTAGTGACCTGACAGCACAGTGAAGCAGAGCAGGAGAGCCGATGAGTGTGACCTGTCAGCACAGTGAAGCAGAGCAGGAGACCCGATGAGTAGTGACCTGTCAGCCCAGTGAAGCAGAGCAGGAGACCCGATGAGTAGTAGTGACCTGTCAGCACAGTGAAGCAGAGCAGGAGAGCCGATGAGTAGTGACCTGTCAGCCCAGTGAAGCAGAGCAGGAGAGCTGATGAGTAGTGACCTGTCAGCACAGTGAAGCAGAGCAGGAGAGCCGATGAGTAGTGACCTGTCAGCCCAGTGAAGCAGAGCAGGAGAGCCGATGAATAGTGACCTGTCAGCACAGTGAAGCAGAGCAGGAGAGCAGATGAGTAAAGACCTGTCAGCACAGTGATGCAGAGCAGGAGAGCCGATGAGTAGTGACCTGTCCGCACAGTGAAGCAGAGCAGGAGAGCCGATGAGTAGTGACCTGTCCGCACAGTGAAGCAGAACAGGAGAGCAGATGAGTAAAGACCTGTCAGCACAGTGATGCAGAGCAGGAGAGCCGATGAGTAGTGACCTGTCCGCACAGTGAAGCAGAGCAGGAGAGCCGATGAGTAGTGACCTGTCAGCACAGTAAAGCACAGCAGGAGAGACGATGAGTAGTGACCTGTACGCACAGTGAACCAGAGCCGATGAGTAGTGACCTGTCAGCCCAGTGAAGCAGAGCAGGAGAGCCGATGAGTAGTGACCTGTCCGCACAGTGAAGCAGAGCAGGAGAGCAGATGAGTAGTGACCTGTCAGCACAGTGAAGCAGAGCAGGAGAGCCGATGAGTAGTGACCTGTCCGCACAGTGAAGCAGAGCAGGAGAGCCAATGAGTAGTGACCTGTCAGCCCAGTGAAGCAGAGAAGGAGAGCCGATGAGTAGTGACAGTCAGCACAGTAAAGCACAGCAGGAGAGACGATGAGTAGTGACCTGTCAGCACAGTGAAGCAGAGCGGGAGAGCCGATGAGTAGTGACCTGTCAGCACAGTGAAGCAGAGCAGGAAAGCCAATGAGTAGTGACCTGTCAGCACAGTGAAGCAGAGCAGGAGAGCCGATGAGTAGTGACCTGTCAGCACAGTGAAGCAGAGCAGGAGAGCCGATGAGTAGTGACCTGTCAGCCCAGTGAAGCAGAGCAGGAGAGCCGACGAGTAGTGACCTGTTAGCACAGTGAAGCAGAGCAGGAGAGCCGATGAGTAGTGACCTGTCAGCACAGTGAAGCAGAGCAGGAGAGCCGACGAGTAGTGACCTGTTAGCACAGTGAAGCAGAGCAGGAGAGCCGATGAGTAGTGACCTGTCCGCACCGTGAAGCAGATCAGGAGAGCCGATGAGTAGTGACAGTCAGCCCAGTGAAGCAGAGCAGGAGAGCCGATGAGTAGTGACCTGTCAGCCCAGTGAAGCAGAGCAGGAGAGCTGATGAGTAGTGACCTGTCAGCACAGTGAAGCAGAGCAGGAGAGCCGATGAGTAGTGACCTGTCAGCACAGTGAAGCAGAGCGGAGAGCCGAAGAGTAGTGACCTGTCCGCACAGTGAAGCAGAGCAGGAGAGCCGATGAGTAGAGACCTGTCAGCACAGTGAAGCAGAGCAGGAGAGCCGATGAGTAGTGACCTGTCAGCACAGTGAAGCAGAGCGGAGAGCCGAAGAGTAGTGACCTGTCAGCACAGTGAAGCAGAGCAGGAGAGCCGATGAGTAGTGACCTGTAAGCCCAGTGAAGCAGAGCAGGAGAGCCGATGAGTAGTGACCTGTCCGCACAGTGAAGCAGAGCAGGAGAGCCGATGAGTAGTGACCTGTCAGCACAGTGAAGCAGAGCAGGAGAGCCGATGAGTAGTGACCTGTCAGCACAGTGAAGCAGAGCAGGAGAGCCGATGGGTAGTGACCTGTCCGCACAGTGAAGCAGAGCAGGAGAGCCGATGAGTAGTGACCTGTCAGCACAGTGAAGCAGAGCAGGAGAGCCGATGAGTAGTGACCTGTCAGCACAGTGAAGCAGAGCAGGAAAGCCGATGAGTAGTAGTGACCTGTCAGCACAGTGAAGCAGAGCAGGAGAGCCGATGAGTAGTGACCTGTCCCCACAGTGAAGCAGAGCAGGAGAGCCGACGAGTAGTGACCTGTCAGCACAGTGAAGCAGAGCAGGAGAGCCGATGAGTAGTGACCTGTCCGCACAGTGAAGCAGAGCAGGAGAGCCGATGAGTAGTGACCTGTCAGCACAGTGAAGCAGAGCAGGAGAGCCGATGAGTAGTGACCTGTCCGCACAGTGAAGCAGAGCAGAAGAGCCGATGAGTAGTGACCTGTCAGCACAGTGAAGCAGAGCAGGAGAGCCGATGAGTAGTGACCTGTGCGCACAGTGAAGCAGAGCAGGAGAGCCGATGAGTAGTGACCTGTCAGCACAGTGAAGCGGAGCAGGAGAGCCGATGAGTAGTGACCTGTCCGCACAGTGAAGCAGAGCAGGAGAGCCGATGAGTAGTGACCTGTAAGCCCAGTGAAGCAGAGCAGGAGAGCCGATGAGTAGTGACCTGTCAGCACAGTGAAGCGGAGCAGGAGAGCCGATGAGTAGTGACCTGTCCGCACAGTGAAGCAGAGCAGGAGAGCCGATGAGTAGTGACCTGTAAGCCCAGTGAAGCAGAGCAGGAGAGCCGATGAGTAGTGACCTGTCAGCAAAGTGAAGCAGAGCAGGAGAGCTAATGAGTAGTGACCTGTCCGCACAGTGAAGCAGAGCAGGAGAGCCAATGAGTAGTGACCTGTCCGCACAGTGAAGCAGAGCAGGAGAGCCGATGAGTAGTGACCTGTCAGCACAGTGAAGCAGAGCAGGAGAGCCGATGAGTAGTGACCTGTCAGCCCAGTGAAGCAGAGCAGGAGAGCCAATGAGTAGTGACCTGTCAGCCCAGTGAAGCAGAGCAGGAGAGCCAATGAGTAGTGACCTGTCAGCACAGTGAAGCAGAGCAGGAGAGCCAATGAGTAGTGACCTGTCCGCACAGTGAAGCAGAGCAGGAGACCCGACGAGTAGTGACCTGTCAGCACAGTAAAGCAGAGCAGGAGAGCCGACGAGTAGTGACCTGTCAGCACAGTGAAGCAGAGCAGGAGAGCCGATGAGTAGTGACCTGTCCGCACAGTGAAGCAGAGCAGGAGAGCCGATGAGTAGTGACCTGTCCGCACAGTGAAGCAGAGCAGGAGAGCCGATGAGTAGTGACCTGTCAGCCCAGTGAAGCAGAGCAGGAGAGCCAATGAGTAGTGACCTGTCAGCCCAGTGAAGCAGAGCAGGAGAGCCAATGAGTAGTGACCTGTCAGCACAGTGAAGCAGAGCAGGAGAGCCAATGAGTAGTGACCTGTCCGCACAGTGAAGCAGAGCAGGAGAGCCGACGAGTAGTGACCTGTCAGCACAGTAAAGCAGAGCAGGAGAGCCGACGAGTAGTGACCTGTCAGCACAGTGAAGCAGAGCAGGAGAGCCGATGAGTAGTGACCTGTCAGCACAGTGAAGCAGAGCAGGATTGCCGATGAGTAGTGGTGACCTGTCAGCACAGTGAAGCAGAGCAGGAGAGCCGACGAGTAGTGACCTGTCAGCACAGTGAAGCAGAGCAGGAGAGCCGATGAATAGTGACCTGTCCGCACAGTGAAGCAGAGCAGGAGAGCCGATGAGTAGTGACCTGTCAGCACAGTGAAGCAGAGCAGGAGAGCCGATGAGTAGTGACCTGTGCGCACAGTGAAGCAGAGCAGGAGAGCCGATGAGTAGTGACCTGTCCCCACAGTGAAGCAGAGCAGGAGAGCCGATGAGTAGTGACCTGTCCGCACAGTGAAGCAGAGCAGGAGAGCCGATGAGTAGTGACCTGTCCGCACAGTGAAGCAGAGCAGGAGAGCCAATGAGTAGTGACCTGTCAGCCCAGTGAAGCAGAGCAGGAGAGACGATGAGTAGTGACCTGTCCGCACAGTGAAGCAGAGCAGCAGAGCCAATGAGTAGTGACCTGTCAGCCCAGTGAAGCAGAGCAGGAGAGCCGACGAGTAGTGACCTGTCAGCACAGTAAAGCAGAGCAGGAGAGCCGATGAGTAGTGACCTGTCCGCACAGTGAAGCGGAGCAGGAGAGCCGATGAGTAGTGACCTGTCGGCACAGTGAAGCAGAGCAGGAGAGCCGATGAGTAGTGACCTGTAAGCACAGTGAAGCAGAGCAGGAGAGCCGATGAGTAGTGACCTGTCAGCACAGTGAAGCAGAGCAGGAGAGCCGATGAGTAGTGACCTGTCAGCACAGTGAAGCAGAGCAGGAGAGCCGATGAGAAGTGACCTGTCAGCACAGTGAAGCAGAGCAGGAGAGCCGATGAGTAGTGACCTGTCAGCCCAGTGAAGCAGAGCAGGAGAGCCGATGAGTAGTGACCTGTCGGCACAGTGAAGCAGAGCAGGAGAGCCGATGAGTAGTGACCTGTAAGCACAGTGAAGCAGAGCAGGAGAGCCGATGAGTAGTGACCTGTCAGCACAGTGAAGCAGAGCAGGAGAGCCGATGAGTAGTGACCTGTCAGCACAGTGAAGCAGAGCAGGAGAGCTGATGAGTAGTGACCTGTCAGCACAGTGAAGCAGAGCAGGAGAGCCGATGAGTAGTGACCTGTCAGCAAAGTGAAGCAGAGCAGGAGAGCTGATGAGTAGTGACCTGTCAGCACAGTGAAGCAGAGCAGGAGAGCCGATGAATAGTGACCTGTCAGCCCAGTGAAGCAGAGCAGGAGAGCCGATGAGTAGTGACCTGTGCGCACAGTGAAGCAGAGCAGGAGAGCCGATGAGTAGTGACCTGTCAGCACAGTGAAACAGAGCAGGAGAGCCGATGAGAAGTTACCTGTCAGCACAGTGAAGCAGAGCAGGAGACCCGATGTGTAGTGACCTGTCTGCACAGTAAAGCAGAGCAGGAGAGCCGATGAGTAGTGACCTGTCTGCACAGTAAAGCAGAGCAGGAGACCCGATGAGTAGTGACCTGTCCGCACAGTGAAGCAGAGCAGGAGAGCCGATGAGTAGTGACCTGTCAGCACAGTGAAGCAGAGCAGGAGAGCCGATGAGTAGTGACCTGTCCGCACAGTGAAGCAGAGCAGGAGAGCCGATGAGTAGTGACCTGTCCGCACAGTGAAGCAGAGCAGGAGAGCCGATGAGTAGTGACCTGTCAGCCCAGTGAAGCAGAGCAGGAGAGCCAATGAGTAGTGACCTGTCAGCCCAGTGAAGCAGAGCAGGAGAGCCAATGAGTAGTGACCTGTCAGCACAGTGAAGCAGAGCAGGAGAGCCAATGAGTAGTGACCTGTCCGCACAGTGAAGCAGAGCAGGAGAGCCGACGAGTAGTGACCTGTCAGCACAGTAAAGCAGAGCAGGAGAGCCGACGAGTAGTGACCTGTCAGCACAGTGAAGCAGAGCAGGAGAGCCGATGAGTAGTGACCTGTCAGCACAGTGAAGCAGAGCAGGATTGCCGATGAGTAGTGGTGACCTGTCAGCACAGTGAAGCAGAGCAGGAGAGCCGACGAGTAGTGACCTGTCAGCACAGTGAAGCAGAGCAGGAGAGCCGATGAATAGTGACCTGTCCGCACAGTGAAGCAGAGCAGGAGAGCCGATGAGTAGTGACCTGTCAGCACAGTGAAGCAGAGCAGGAGAGCCGATGAGTAGTGACCTGTGCGCACAGTGAAGCAGAGCAGGAGAGCCGATGAGTAGTGACCTGTCCCCACAGTGAAGCAGAGCAGGAGAGCCGATGAGTAGTGACCTGTCCGCACAGTGAAGCAGAGCAGGAGAGCCGATGAGTAGTGACCTGTCCGCACAGTGAAGCAGAGCAGGAGAGCCAATGAGTAGTGACCTGTCAGCCCAGTGAAGCAGAGCAGGAGAGACGATGAGTAGTGACCTGTCCGCACAGTGAAGCAGAGCAGCAGAGCCAATGAGTAGTGACCTGTCAGCCCAGTGAAGCAGAGCAGGAGAGCCGACGAGTAGTGACCTGTCAGCACAGTAAAGCAGAGCAGGAGAGCCGATGAGTAGTGACCTGTCCGCACAGTGAAGCGGAGCAGGAGAGCCGATGAGTAGTGACCTGTCGGCACAGTGAAGCAGAGCAGGAGAGCCGATGAGTAGTGACCTGTAAGCACAGTGAAGCAGAGCAGGAGAGCCGATGAGTAGTGACCTGTCAGCACAGTGAAGCAGAGCAGGAGAGCCGATGAGTAGTGACCTGTCAGCACAGTGAAGCAGAGCAGGAGAGCCGATGAGAAGTGACCTGTCAGCACAGTGAAGCAGAGCAGGAGAGCCGATGAGTAGTGACCTGTCAGCCCAGTGAAGCAGAGCAGGAGAGCCGATGAGTAGTGACCTGTCGGCACAGTGAAGCAGAGCAGGAGAGCCGATGAGTAGTGACCTGTAAGCACAGTGAAGCAGAGCAGGAGAGCCGATGAGTAGTGACCTGTCAGCACAGTGAAGCAGAGCAGGAGAGCCGATGAGTAGTGACCTGTCAGCACAGTGAAGCAGAGCAGGAGAGCTGATGAGTAGTGACCTGTCAGCACAGTGAAGCAGAGCAGGAGAGCCGATGAGTAGTGACCTGTCAGCAAAGTGAAGCAGAGCAGGAGAGCTGATGAGTAGTGACCTGTCAGCACAGTGAAGCAGAGCAGGAGAGCCGATGAATAGTGACCTGTCAGCCCAGTGAAGCAGAGCAGGAGAGCCGATGAGTAGTGACCTGTGCGCACAGTGAAGCAGAGCAGGAGAGCCGATGAGTAGTGACCTGTCAGCACAGTGAAACAGAGCAGGAGAGCCGATGAGAAGTTACCTGTCAGCACAGTGAAGCAGAGCAGGAGACCCGATGTGTAGTGACCTGTCTGCACAGTAAAGCAGAGCAGGAGAGCCGATGAGTAGTGACCTGTCTGCACAGTAAAGCAGAGCAGGAGACCCGATGAGTAGTGACCTGTCCGCACAGTGAAGCAGAGCAGGAGAGCCGATGAGTAGTGACCTGTCAGCACAGTGAAGCAGAGCAGGAGAGCCGATGAGTAGTGACCTGTCAGCACAGTGAAGCAGAGCAGGAGAGCCGATGAGTAGTGACCTGTCCGCACAGTGAAGCAGAGCAGGAGAGCCGATGAGTAGTGACCTGTCAGCACAGTGAAGCAGAGCAGGAGAGCCGATGAGAAGTGACCTGTCAGCACAGTGAAGCACAGCAGGAGAGCCGATGAGTAGTGACCTGTCAGCACAGTGAAGCAGAGCAGGAGAGCCGATGAGTAGTGACCTGTCAGCCCAGTGAAGCAGAGCAGGAGACCGATCAGTAAGTGACCTGTCAGCACAGTGAAGCAGAGCAGGAGAGCCGATGAATAGTGACCTGTCAGCCCAGTGAAGCAGAGCAGGAGAGCCGATGAGTAGTGACCTGTGCGCACAGTGAAGCAGAGCAGGAGAGCCGATGAGTAGTGACCTGTCAGCCCAGTGAAGCAGAGCAGGAGAGCCGATCAGTAAGTGACCTGTCAGCACAGTGAAGCAGAGCAGGAGAGCCGATGAATAGTGACCTGTCAGCCCAGTGAAGCAGAGCAGGAGAGCCGATGAATAGTGACCTGTCCGCACAGTGAAGCAGAGCAGGAGAGCCGATGAGTAGTGACCTGTCAGCACAGTGAAACAGAGCAGGAGAGCCGATGAGAAGTTACCTGTCAGCACAGTGAAGCAGAGCAGGAGACCCGATGTGTAGTGACCTGTCTGCACAGTAAAGCAGAGCAGGAGAGCCGATGAGTAGTGATCTGTCTGCACAGTAAAGCAGAGCAGGAGAGCCGATGAGTAGTGACCTGTCAGCCCAGTGAAGCAGAGCAGGAGAGCCGATGAGAAGTTACCTGTCAGCACAGTGAAGCAGAGCAGGAGACCCGATGTGTAGTGACCTGTCCGCACAGTGAAGCAGAGCAGGAGAGCTGATGAGTAGTGACCTGTCAGCCCAGTGAAGCAGAGCAGGAGAGCCGATGAGTAGTGACCTGTCAGCACAGTGAAGCAGAGCAGGAGAGCCAATGAGTAGTGACCTGTCAGCCCAGTGAAGCGGAGCAGGAGAGCCGATGAGTAGTGACCTGTCGGCACAGTGAAGCAGAGCAGGAGAGCCAATGAGTAGTGACCTGTCAGCCCAGTGAAGCAGAGCAGGAGAACAGATGAGTAGTGACCTGTCCGCACAGTGAAGCAGAGCAGGAGAGCCGATGAATAGTGACCTGTCAGCACAGTGAAGCAGAGCAGGAGAGCCGATGAGTAGTGACCTATCAGCACAGTGAAGCGGAGCAGGAGAGCCGATGAGTAGTGACCTGTCGGCACAGTGAAGCAGAGCAGGAGAGCCGATGAGTAGTGACCTGTAAGCACAGTGAAGCAGAGCAGGAGAGCCGATGAGTAGTGACCTGTCCCCACAGTGAAGCACAGCAGGAGAGCCGATGAGTAGTGACCTGTCAGCACAGTGAAGCAGAGCAGGAGAGCCAATGAGTAGTGACCTGTCAGCCCAGTGAAGCAGAGCAGGAGAGCCGACGAGTAGTGACATGTCCGCACAGTGAAGCAGAGCAGGAGAGCCGATCAGTAAGTGACCTGTCAGCAAAGTGAAGCAGAGCAGGAGAGCCAATGAGTAGTGACCTGTCAGCACAGTGAAGCAGAGCAGGAGAGCCAATGAGTAGTGACCTGTCCACACTGTGAAGCAGAGCAGGAGAGCCGATGAGTAGTGACCTGTCAGCACAGTGAAGCAGAGCAGGAGAGCCAATGAGTAGTGACCTGTCAGCCCAGTGAAGCAGAGCAGGAGAGCCGATGAGTAGTGACCTCTCAGCACAGTGAAGCAGACCAGGAGAGCCAATGAGTAGTGACCTGTCAGCCCAGTGAAGCAGAGCAGGAGAGCCGATGAGTAGTGACCTGTCCGCACAGTGAAGCAGAGCAGGAGAGCCGATGAGTAGTGACCTGTCAGCACAGTGAAGCAGAGCAGGAGAGCCGATGAGTAGTGACCTGTCAGCACAGTGAAGCAGAGCAGGAGAGCCAATGAGTAGTGACCTGTCAGCCCAGTGAAGCAGAGCAGGAGAGCCGATGAGTAGTGACCTGTCAGCACAGTGAAGCAGACCAGGAGAGCCAATGAGTAGTGACCTGTCAGCCCAGTGAAGCAGAGCAGGAGAACTGATGAGTAGTGACCTGTCAGCACAGTGAAGCAGAGCAGGAGAGCCGATGAGTAGTGACCTGTCAGCACAGTGAAGCAGAGCAGGAGAGCCGATGAGTAGTGACCTGTCCGCACAGTGAAGCAGAGCAGGAGAGCCGATGAGTAGTGACCTGTCAGCACAGTGAAGCAGAGCAGGAGAGCCGATGAGTAGTGACCTGTCAGCACAGTGAAGCAGAGCAGGAGAGCCGATGAGTAGTGACATGTCCGCACAGTGAAGCAGAGCAGGAGAGCCGATGAGTAGTGACCTGTCAGCACAGTGAAGCAGAGCAGGAGAGCCGACGAGTAGTGACATGTCCGCACAGTGAAGCAGAGCAGGAGAGCCGATGAGTAGTGACCTGTCAGCACAGTGAAGCAGAGCAGGAGAGCCGACGAGTAGTGACATGTCCGCACAGTGAAGCAGAGCAGGAGAGCCGATGAGTAGTGACCTGTCCGCACAGTGAAGCAGAGCAGGAGAGCCGATGGGTAGTGACCTGTGCGCACAGTGAAGCAGAGCAGGAGAGCCGATGAGTAGTGACCTGTCAGCACAGTGAAGCAGAGCAGGAGAGCCGATGAGTAGTGACCTGTCAGCACAGTGAAGCAGAGCAGGAGAGCCGATCAGTAAGTGACCTGTCAGCAAAGTGAAGCAGAGCAGGAAAGCCGATGAGTAGTGACCTGTCCGCACAGTGAAGCAGAGCAGGAGAGCCGATGAGTAGTGACCTGTCAGCACAGTGAAGCAGAGCAGGAGAGCCGATGAGTAGTGACCTGTCAGCACAGTGAAGCAGAGCAGGAGAGCCGATGAGTAGTGACCTGTCAGCACAGTGAAGCAGAGCAGGAGAGCCGATGAGTAGTGACCTGTCCGCACAGTGAAGCAGAGCAGGAGAGCCGATGAGTAGTGACCTGTCCGCACAGTGAAGCACAGCAGGAGAGCCGATGAGTAGTGACCTGTCAGCCCAGTGAAGCAGAGCAGGAGAGCCGATGAGTAGTGACCTGTGCGCACAGTGAAGCAGAGCAGGAGAGCCGATGATTAGTGACCTGTCTGCACAGTAAAGCAGAGCAGGAGAGCCGATGAGTAGTGACCTGTCCCCACAGTGAAGCAGAGCAGGAGAGCCAATGAGTAGTGACCTGTCAGCCCAATGAAGCACAGCAGGAGAGCCGATGAGTAGTGACCTCTCCGCACAGTGAAGCAGAGCAGGAGAGCCGATGAGTAGTGACCTGTCCGCACAGTGAAGCAGAGCAGGAGAACCGATGAGTAGTGACCTGTCAGCACAGTGAAGCAGAGCAGGAGAGCCAATGAGTAGTGACCTGTCAGCCCAGTGAAGCAGAGCAGGAGAGCCGATGAGTAGTGACCTGTCAGCCCAGTGAAGCAGAGCAGGAGAACAGATGAGTAGTGACCTGTCAGCACAGTGAAGCAGAGCAGGAGAGCTGATGAGTAGTGACCTGTCAGCCCAGTGAAGCAGAGCAGGAGAGCCGATGAGTAGTGACCTGTCCGCACAGTGAAGCAGAGCAGGAGAGCCGATGAGTAGTGACCTGTCCGCACAATGAAGCAGAGCAGGAGAGCCGATGAGTAGTGACCTGTCAGCCCAGTGAAGCAGAGCAGGAGAACCGATGAGTAGTGACCTGTCCGCACAGTGAAGCAGAGCAGGAGAGCCGATGAGTAGTGACCTGTCCGCACAGTGAAGCAGAGCAGGAGAGCCGATGAGTAGTGACCTGTCCGCACAGTGAAGCAGAGCAGGAGAGCCGATGAGTAGTGACCTGTCAGCCCAGTGAAGCAGAGCAGGAGAACCGATGAGTAGTGACCTGTCCGCACAGTGAAGCAGAGCAGGAGAGCCGATGAGTAGTGACCTGTCCCCACAGTGAAGCAGAGCAGGAGAGCCGATGAGTAGTGACCTCTCCGCACAGTGAAGCAGAGCAGGAGAGCCGATGAGTAGTGACCTGTCCGCACAGTGAAGCAGAGCAGGAGAACCGATGAGTAGTGACCTGTCAGCACAGTGAAGCAGAGCAGGAGAGCCAATGAGTAGTGACCTGTCAGCCCAGTGAAGCAGAGCAGGAGAGCCGATGAGTAGTGACCTGTCAGCCCAGTGAAGCAGAGCAGGAGAACAGATGAGTAGTGACCTGTCAGCACAGTGAAGCAGAGCAGGAGAGCTGATGAGTAGTGACCTGTCAGCACAGTGAAGCAGAGCAGGAGAGCCGATGAGTAGTGACCTGTCAGCACAGTGAAGCAGAGCAGGAGAGCCGATGAGTAGTGACCTGTCCGCACAGTGAAGCAGAGCAGGAGAGCCGATGAGTAGTGACCTGTCCGCACAGTGAAGCAGAGCAGGAGAGCCGATGAGTAGTGACCTGTCAGCCCAGTGAAGCAGAGCAGGAGAACCGATGAGTAGTGACCTGTCCGCACAGTGAAGCAGAGCAGGAGAGCCGATGAGTAGTGACCTGTCCGCACAGTGAAGCAGAGCAGGAGAGCTGAACTGTGAAGGAGACCACCGACATCGGAACGGTCCAGGAGACAGACAGCTGTAGGAGAGGACCCCCCTGCAGTCAGGGGAAAGGGTACCACATTACAATTATCTCTGTGACGTACCGGCCTGCAACTGACATTCTGATCCATGAACTCCAACGAAATACTAGTGTCACATAAACCTGCCTGATCACCCAGGATAGGGAGGCTGGGGACCGTGGCTTTAACACACACATGAGCAGCGCTGGGGTATGCAGGTATGTTAGCAGGTGTGTTGGGTTTTATATGTAGAGTTCCTAATCATAAGGATCACATGGCTATTGATAATCTGTGTATTATTCCTGCTCCTTTTATTCATAAAACTGTTATAGAGACCCTGCTGTGGTGTCCCTTTGTTCTGGCCCCACACACGTGTGAGGGTTATTAACATGGTACGGTTTCAGGCCCCCACCTCATTCTCACGGGAGACCTGGTTTATCAACACCTTTTTATACCGGGATCATATGATTGAGCAAACCAAGAAGGTAAAATAAATGGTAATTTATTTCAGGAAAAGACATACACACAATGTAACACAATGTACAGGGTTAACACACTTACTGGGAACGGGGCTAACGAATAAATCTATCCTTTAAACGAAATTCACAAAAATTACATCTGTAGGAGCATTAACCAATGACCGGGAGGTACTCACAATTGTCCTGGAACTGATTTCGACGTGCAAGGCCAGACACGACCGCTACGTTCTCCAGAGGTGGGACTTAGAAGAATTCTTGAGTCAAAATCTTTGAAGCCGGCTCGCAACTATTCAGCACAGAGCATCTTTGAATTTGCCGCTGTTGGGTTGGCGCTTGGAATCTGCGCTCCTGATTGGCTGCAAGTCCCCTTATGGGTTTCAGGGTCTCATTCCCCAACATCTACAGCCTATCGGAGCGTGGGAATTTCCCTGCCAGCCAATCACCGATTTGGCAGTATTGTAAAGCCGGATGGGCACCTTTTTTCACTCTGTAAAGGGGCATGCGCCAACCTGGCACCTCTGCCTCTTTGCATACTGAGCCCAGTCGCTGTCCAGACTCCCCAGAGTCTGGGTTCTGGCAATTGGTGGCAGGATAGCCCTGTGTCAGCACAGATGCAGGTACTCAAGCAGAACTTCAGTACCCCTTCAGTACCCCCAGACTCTTGCGTTCTGCTCAAGGATGTCTTCTCTCTACCCCCTTTGTATCTAAAGCCCTCTCCCGCCTTAAACTTTTTTCACTGACTGCCCCACACCTCTGGGATGCCCTTCCCTCAGTACCCGACTAGCACCCTCTCTATCCACCTTTAAGACCCACCTTAAGGCACACTTGCTTAAAGAAGCATATGAATAGCACTGTGGATATTCTGAACACGATACATAATGCTTGGCCCCCTGCAGACGCACTTACCAGAACTCCCTCCTACTGTCTCTGTACGTTCTCCCTACCTACCAATTAGACTGTAAGCTCCTCGGGGCAGGGACACCTCGTCCTTAATGTTACTTTTATGTCTAAAGCACTTATTCCCATGACCTGTTATTTATATTATCTGTTACTTATTTGATTACCCCGTGTATTACTGTTGTGAAGCGCTATGTACATTAATGGCGCTATATAAATAAAGACATACAATACAATACAATACACCTCCTGTTCTAACACCTTGGCATCCCTCAGGCTTTCAAGTCCAGACTCCGCACAGACCCATAGGCACCAAGCTTGGTCGCCATCGGGTCCCTCGGAATCCATGACTTGGAAATCTCACAGTTCATTCACAAGTTACCAGCATATATACCTATTAAACAAAACCCTTTAATAAAATATACGGTGTCCTGATGTATCTTATATATGGTCCCTCGGAATCCATGACTTGGCAATCCCACAGTTGATTTACACGTTATCAGTACATGAACCTATTAACTATAACCCTTTAATAAAATGTATTGTGTCCTCTCTTTTGTGTGATAAAATGTGTAAGTCCCTGTTCTGGTGTCAGGGATGGTGTGAGGGGATATACTGCTTACACTCACTAGCCCCATTCTTGGCACACTTTAGTAAATAACTTTTAAAACTTTTTACACACCAGAAATCACTCTCAGCTTTATCCCATAGCTGGAGCACCCCCTGAACCCCTATACCAGGCTCAGGGTACCTGGGCATGTATCTGGGCACCTCTCCTTATACTAGGGATCCTGTGGGAGATCGCAGGTATACATTAACCCCTTCATGCCCATTTGCCTTGCCTGGAAGATGCTGCAGCAGGGATCCTGGCGGTGAGTCGTAATAGCATTTTCAGAGTCAGAGTTTGCCCGGAGCAATGTGCTTGGCTGCATCTGAGAATCTCACTCAATTCCCGGATCCAACTCCTGGGGTATCCCATAACTCCGGAACCCCGATACATAGACACATTCTGTAAAGAATTTCTCCGGCAAACCCACCCTGAAAATTACAGCCTAGAAATCTCCCGGTCCCAGCACCCCAGGAAAGGCAAAACACGAATAAATCTTTAATGTCGCATAATTTGCACACAGTCAGAGTAATGCATTTCTGACATCTGGGTCCAAGAGCTGGGACTCTAGGACCCCAACACACAGCTCAGGGGTACCCAAGTGGGCTTAACCTTTATTAGTGAGCCTGGTTAACCCCTAAACCAGTTACCCCCTACCATCACACACACACACACTATTACCAATAGCCACTCAATCACGATCAGACGAAAGAATTGTGTAGGAAGCTGTGTGTGTGCACTATAGATTGTGCCCAGAAGGTGGCGTGCAGCCACCTCTGGGATGTGATCCTGAGTGATATATTGTATTTATACAGCACCTCTCTATTACAGTTATACAGCGTGCAGCCACCTCTGGGGTCGGATCCTGAGTGATATGTTGTATTTATACAGCGCCTCTCTATTACAGTTATACAGTGTGCAGCCACCTCTGGGGTCGGATCCTGAGTGATATGTTGTATTTATACAGCGCCTCTCTATTACAGTTATACAGCGTGCAGCCACCTCTGGGGTGTGATCCTGAGTGATATATTGTATTTATACAGCGCCTCTCTATTACAGTTATACAGCGTGCAGCCACCTCTGGAGTGGGATCCTGAGGGATATATTGTATTTATACAGCGCTTCTCTATTACAGTTATACAGCGTGCAGCCACCTCTGGGGTGTGATCCTGAGTGATATATTGTATTTATACAGCACCTCTCTATTACAGTTATACAGTGTGCAGCCACCTCTGGGGTGTGATCCTGAGTGATATATTGTATTTATACAGCACCTCTCTATTACAGTTATACAGCGTGCAGCCACCTCTGGAGTGGGATCCTGACTGATATATTGTATTTATACTGCTTCTCTCTATTACAGTTACACAGGGTGCAGCCACCTCTGGAATGTGATCCTGAGTGATATATTGTATTTATACAGCACCTCTCTATTACAGTCTCACTCATTGGGAAGGAAATCTAATTGAGGGGCAGTCTCACTCATTAGGAGTCCGTCTGACTCATTGTGAAGACTGTCTGACTCATTGGGAATACTGTCTAACTCATTGGGAAGGCAGTCTCACCATTGGGAAGGGCAGTCTCACTCACTGGGAAGACACTCACTCAGGCGTCAGTTTCACTCTTTGGAAAGGCAGTTTCCCTCATTGGGAAGGCAGTCTCACTCATTAGGCATCAGTCTCACTCATTGGGAAGGCAATGTTACTCTTTTGGAAGGTAGTCTCTCCCTTTGGGAAGGGAGCCTCACTCATTGGAAAGCAGTCTCACTCTTTGGGAAGTTAGTCTCACCCATTGGGAAGGCAGTCTCACTCTTTGAGAAGGCAGACTCACTCTTTGGGAAGGGAGTCTCACTCATTGGGAAGGAAGTCTCACTCACTGGGAAGGGAGTCTCACTCATTGGGAAGGCAGTCTCACTCTTTGAGAAGGCAGACTTACTCTTTGGGAAGGGAGTCTCACTCATTGGGAAGGAAGTCTCACTCACTGGGAAGGGAGTCTCACTCATTGGGAAGGCAGTCGCATTCATTGGGAAGGCAGTCGCACTCATTGGGAAGTTAGTCTCACTCATTGGGAAGGCAGTCTCACTCATTGGGAAGGCAGTCTCACTCTTTGGAAAGGCAGTCTCACTCATTGGGAAGGCAGTCTCACTCATTTGGAAGGCAGTCTCACTAACTGGGGAGGCAGTCTCACTAACTGGGAAGGCAGTCTCACTTATTAGGCGTCAATATTATGACATATTTCAGCATAAGTAATTTACACCACATATAACATGCATACAAAAAATATATCCGCATAAATCTCAATAAAAAACAGAGAATGTAAAGTCCAGTCCAGAGAACGCTGCTATCTTCAAGAGGGAGACAACCTGCGCGTTCCACCGTGACACTATATAAAAACAAAACATGAGAGAACCGCACAGCTCAGTGTTTATTAAGATTTTATTTACTTGGCACAAAGAATAAAAATGCACTTACAAACATCAAGAGGAAAACAGGGTCTCAGTAGTCCAGGCTCTGTCTGCAGGGATCCTTCAACACTCTCTTTGGCGCGTCCACCAAACCGGGTTGTCAGGTAGCACTTCTCCAGGACTTCCGTACCACGTGGGTGTTGCGTCGCCGCGTCACTACACCGTGACGTCATTGCGCCCCGACGTCTGTTGAGAGAATGGAGCGGGGGGGGGGGGGGAGATGGTCCAAGCTCCACAGGTTCTCCTCCTCCTGCACACAAGTCCCAGCTACTCCCACAGCTTGCCAGCAACCAACAGAAAGCCACCCTATGCGTTTCGAGGCGTGGCCACTTCATCAGGGGTGGGACTTTCGTTGGTGTTAATGTCCCTTATATTATATATATTTTCTATGCAACATTTGTTTGCATTGTCGCTGAATGTCACATTGTAGTTACACTTTCTTATTTAAGGATTTCACTTATTGATTTAAACGCCACTTTAGATAAGACTGTTTCCCCACTCTATTCCCCGCGTGCATTCGGCTGATACCGTGGCTTTCAAGCACATCCCAGCCTATGAAGTGAAGGGACTTGGCTCTGATATAGCGGGTTCAGGTACCTCTCAGATATGTGACTGTCCCGAGCAAGGTGACAAACAGCCCTGATGCAGTGAGTGTCCCCATTCACTTCTCAGTGAGGCAGCGGTGAGCTTGCAGCGGTGAGCTTGCAGCGATGGGCAGTTATTGGGAAGGAAGTCACTCATTGGGAAGGTAGTCTCACTCATTGGGAAGGCAGTCTCTCATTGGAAGGCAGTCACTCATTGGGAAGGCAGTCTCACTCATTGGGAAGGCAGTCTCTCATTGGAAGGCAGTCTCACACATTGGGAAGAGCAGTCTCACTCATTGGGAAGGCAGTCTCCCTTATTGGAAAGCAGTCACTCATTGGGAAGAGCAGTCTCTCTCATTGGAAGGCAGTCAGTCATTGAGAAGGCAGTCACTCATTGGGAAGGCAGTCTCACTCATTGGGAAGAGCAGTCTCTCTCATTGGAAGGGAGTCAGTCATTCAGAAGAGTAGTCTCTCTCATTGGAAGGCAGTCAGTCATTGGGAAGGCAGTCTCACTCATTGGGAAGAGCAGTCTCTCTCATTGGGAAGGCAGTCTCAGTCATTGGGAAGGCAATCAGTCATTGGGAAGAGTAGTCTCACCCATTGACCAGTCCCCACCCTGAGACACACTCTACCCCACTACGAGCAAGCACTTTACCTTTTGTTCCGACATTGTCCCTCATTCCCTTTAGAGTGTAAGCTCCCAGGATCAGGGTGCTCATAACCTCTCTGTATCTGTCAGCGCTTGTTTTTCCTGTACTCCTGATGTAGTATGTAACTCTTGTCATGTAATTTGCGTCTCTCTGTTCCCCCATTGTACCGCGCTGTGGAATATGTTGGTGCTTTACAACTAAACTGTAATAATAATAATAATACACCTGTAAAATATCTTTTTTTTTGACCCCAAAATTCCCCATTTCTCCCTTATGTAAACCCAAATAGCCCGGAGATTACAATAGCACATGGGAGACCGAGCTTTGAAAATTTACCATTTAATGTCATACATACATATACATATATATATATATTTTACCACTCTTCATTTTTCTGATTAAACCACCTATACAAACAAGCAATATATCAGGGATACGGACGAGGCGAGGGGTGAGATATGTCAAGGGGAATCGGTCCCTCAAGAGGTCCTCATTTCCACCCGTGACGGAGGGTTCTCGTCTTCAGTTGGGGGCACACGAGTCTCCATTGCCCTAGGAACTCAGGTTTCGGTTGAGATGAGAAGTGAGAAGAGTGGGAGCCTGCCAGGCTGTAACACTGGGGAGCTGGGGATTCAGAGCCTGGTCTTTGAAGTGGGATTCTATGAGGATGTAACAGGAAGGTGGCGGGGGGGGTGGCTCACCGGTATTTGAAGCGGTGAAGCTGTAACCCTCGGGGTGGGGGGGGGCAGAGAGGTTACATTTAGAGCCTGGTCTTTGAAGTGGGATCACGTGAGCCTGGAACACTGGGAGGGAGGGGGCAGAGCTTGATCTGTGAAGTGAGATTTCCGCATCTGTGTTTTATATCATCGCCCTTGTTTAGCACTTGGAGACCGTTCTACAACCTAATTGACCCCCTAGCCTTCCCTGGCTTCTCTCTCCCACCCCCCATTTAGTGCCCTGCATGATAGCAGGGGCTCAGAGAGCTTTTACGAGCCACAGGAGGGCCAGCCCTAGCCCAAGAGAGAGGGAGATCTTGACAGAATTGCCACTGTTGCAGAGATCTGTGGTACAGCATCTCGTGGTGTAGTCAATACTGAAGACACTGTCCTTCGTTTTGTTTGCGGAAATGCAGGCTCCTATTTCACACTCCTGTTTGGTAAACAGGGATGTGTCCCCTGTCAGACAGAAAATATATTATTATAACACAACAAAGATGGTGTTAGAAGTGGGATATCTATTATATTATAATACATACGGCGTTATTAGTGTGTTGCAATATAATATACCTGTAGATGTGTGGAAAGTGGGATACCCATTGTATTATAATATAGTGTGTGAGTGGGATACACATTATAGTACACTGTACATGGTGTGTAGGTGGGAAATCCATTATACAGTATTATAATGGGTATATTCCACCTACACACCATGTACATTATACTATAACAGGCATACTCCGCATTAACGTACGCAATGGGTCCAGAACATGTATGTAAAGCCAAAATGTACTTAAAGTGAAGCGCTACCTTTTTTCACTTGGGTAGAGGTAGGGAGCCGGTATTGCTGTTCAGGACGTGCCTGTGTCCTACTCACAGGCACATGCGCGAGCTGCCAGTTTCCAATTGGGCGAGGGGGAATCAGCACGTCACACAACTAAGGCAGTCTGTAGGGCTGAATAAGTGTCTGTACTTGGGAAGCGAGCATACGGACACAGGGGAATGGCGCTATTGTAAATATGACCGTACTCGCGAGTGTCCGATAAGAGAAGGTCCGTATAGCGGGGTATGACTGTAATGTGTATCCCACACCATCTATATTATAATACAATGGGTATCCCACTTATAACACCATCTACATTATGATACATTATGATACATTATGATATATTCTGGGAGAGCGAGTGGCTCAGTGAGTAGAAGACACTGACTGGCACTGAGAGATGAAAGCAGGGGAGCCAGGTTCAATTCCCTGTGCCTCAGGCACCAAAAACATAGATTGTAAGCTCCATGGGGCAGGGACTGTGCCTGCAAAATTTCTCTGTAAAGCGCTACGTAAAACTAGCAGCGTTATACAAGAACATGCTATTATTATTATTATATTATAATATATTGGGTATCTCACCCCATCTACAATATATTATATTATAATGTAGACGGTGTTATATGTGGAATACCCATTATATTATATGATATTGCAGATGGAGTGAGAGTTGGAAATCTATTATGAAGATGGCGATAGGGGTGGGATACCCATTATTTTAAAATATTTATGGTGTGAGAGCGGGATACCCATTGTACTATTATACAGATGTTGTAAGACAGTGTGATATAAACTATAATATAATATACTGTAGATGGTGTGAGGGTGAGATACCTATTATATTATAATGTAGATGGTGTTATGCATGGGATACCCATTCTATTATATAATAATGTAGATGGGGTGAGAAGTGGGATACCCATTATATTATAATATATTGTAGATGGTGTTAGTGGTGGGATACCCATTATATTATAATGTAGATGGTGTTATGCATGGGATACCCATTATATTATAATGTAGATGGGGTGAGAAGTGGGATATCCATTATATTATAATATATTGTAGATGGTGTTAGTGGTGGGATACCCATTATATTATAATATAGATGGTGTTATGCATGGGATACCCATTATATTATAATGTAGATGGGGTGAGAAGTGGGATATCCATTATATTATAATATATTGTAGATGGTGTTAGTGGTGGGATACCCATTATATTATAATATAGATGGTGTTATGCATGGGATACCCATTAAATTATAATGTAGATGGGGTGAGAAGTGGGATACTCATTATATTATAATATATTGTAGATGTGTTAGTGGTGGGATATCCATTATATTATAATATAGATGGGGTGAGCAGTGGGATACCCATTATATTATAATGTAGATGGTGTGAGCAGTGGGATACCCATTATATTATAATATAGATGGTGTTATGCATGGGATACCCATTATATTATAATGTAGATGGGGTGAGAAGTGGGATACCCATTATATTATAATATATTGTAGATGGTGTTAGTGGTGGGATACCCATTATATTATAATATAGATGTGGTGAGCAGTGGGATACCCATTATATTATAATGTAGATGGTGTGAGCAGTGGGATACCCATTATATTATAATATAGATGGTGTTATGCATGGGATACCCATTATATTATAATGTAGATGGGATGAGAAGTGGGATACCCATTATATTATAATATATTATAGATGGTGTTAGTGGTGGGATACCAATTATATTATAATATAGATGGGGTGAGAATTTTAACACCACAGGTGGTCTTTAAAGTGCGAGCTCCATTACCTATGAAAGCCTTGGTGATGGAACAGTTTCCTGTACAGGACTCATCTTTGGCCGACGTAAAGCAGATGGACAGAGCGCGGAAGCTGCAGGATTTACATGTCAGGGCAGACACTGAAGGGCAAAAAAAAACACCAAGTGAGGCAAACATGCAAACAGTCGCTGCACAAACGAACCCATTTCTTATTACAACTTCCTGTTGAATACTACATAAAAAAGACTAGCTCATTTACAGCTCAAGTGGCACTAGCTTTGAATGCCGAAGGGGTCGTGCAGTCCAAGTGCCATGATCCATCCGGGTGAACTTGACCGTGGCTGCGACCAGAGCAGGGATCCGCCTCCTCCGGTTTCCTCAATGGTTAGATGGCCTCCTGCACTCCTTGGGAATGTAGGACACCATCTAACCTGGGCAAAACAACATCTTTGAGAGGATGAAGTAGTCATAGGGGGCCCCACAGAGGGCAAGTCCCCATGACGTAGTGACTGTTCTGGGTCACTCAACGGGTTAATGCAGATATGCCATGTCCTATCCAGACACAGATAGAGCATCAACGTCAGGCATTTAAAAATATGCCTGGTGTCATAGTAGTGAGCCCAACGCGCATTTCGCCCTCTCTATAATTCCTCAAGGGAGGGGCGGGGGGGCTGAGAAAGACACAGAGGGGACACCAAAACCAAGGGGTTACACAACTAAACACACACGCATATACAGATGTAGCAAGACTCACTGTCCCCAGGAAACAGATAGTGTAGCTCTGGCATCTTCCGAGGGGTTGTTGCTACACCCTAAGGATGATATCGCCTATTGCTATATGGCCTTGCAGATATCCTTTTGATATATATATATGCACTGTAAAGGATAAATAGTTACATAGTAGATGAGGGTGAAAAAAGACGTACATCCATCAAGTTCAATCTATACTAAATTTAGACAACAGATACTTTTTCCTATATCTATACACCGAGCCCCGCTGTAAATACATATATATCGGTGTGTTTATATATATATATATATATATATATATATATATATATATATATATATAAATATATATATATATATATATATTGTATATATATATACTGTATATATATGTATGTATACACACAAACACAGACATCACATATTAATAGGACACAATGGGACTTAAATCTAAACAAACAAAATGTAACTTCCTCGTCTTTCATACAAAGGAGTCTCTGTTTCCACAAGATACACGTCCTCTGTTCTCTCTCCTTCACTATCCTAACTACTCTCTCTCCTCCTCTCCCTCTCCCCCCATCCCCCTCTCTCCCCCACTCCCCGTCTCTTCCCTTCACTGCCCCACTTCCTCTCTCCCCCATCCCCCTCACTCCCCCATCCCCCTCTCTCACCCATCCCCCTCACTCCCCCACTCCCTCTCCCCCCATCCCCCTCTCTCCCCCACTCCCCATCTCTTCTCTTTCCTTCACTGCCCCACTCCCTCACTACCGCATTACCCCCACTCCCTCTCTCCCCATCCCCTCACTCCCCCACTCCCTCTCCCCCCATCACCCTCTCTCCCCCACTCCCCGTCTCTTCTCTTTCCTTCACTACCCCACTTCCTCACTCCCCCATCCCCCTCACTCCCCCACTCCCTCTCCCCCATCCCCCTCTCTCCCCCACTCCCCGTCTCTTCTCTTTCCTTCACTACCCCACTTCCTCACTCCCCCATCCCCCTCACTCCCCCACTCCCTCTCCCCCATCCCCCTCTCCCCCCACTCCTCATTTCTTCTCTTTCCTTCACTGCCCCACTCCCTCACTACCGCATTCCCCCCACACCCCCACTCCCTCTCTCCCCATCCCCTCACTCCCCCACTCCCTCTCTCCCCATCCACCTCTCTCTCCCACTCTCCCCTACTATCTGCTTCACTTCCCCCTTCCCTCTCTCTCTCCCCCATCCTGCTCTCTCCTCACTCCCCCCTATCTCCTTCACTGCCCCATCCCTCACTCCCCCATCACCCTCTCTCCCACTCTCCCCATCCCCCTCTCTCCCCCACTCCCCATCTCTTCTTTCCTTCACTCCCCCACCTCCCTCTCTCCCCCACCCGTTCTCTCTCTCCAAACTCCCCTATCTCCTTCACTGCCCCAACACTCTCTCCCCCACCTCCCTCTCCCCCCCACCCCTTCTCTCTCTCTACTCTTCCCTAGTATCTCCTTCACTTCCCCCATCCCCCTCTCTCCTCCACGCCCTCTCTCTCACCTGCTCCCCCTATCCCTCTCTCTCCCCCACACCCTCTCCCCATCCTATCTTCTTCACTGCACCAACCCCATTTCTCCCCCATTCCTGTCTCTCCCCACTTTCCCCTAATTTCTCCTTCACTTTACACCTCTCTCCCCAATTCCCTTCCAAACTTTCCTTCTCTCTCCTCTACCTCTCTTCCTTCTTCTCTCCCTCTCCTCCTTCTCATCCCTCTACCCCTCTACTTCTCTACACTCTACCTCTCCTCCTCCCCCCATACCTCTCCATCACTCTCCTCTACGACTCCTCCTCCTTCCCTTTCCCTCCTCCTCTCCTCCTTCTCTCCCCTTCTCCTCCTTGTCACTCCTCTACCTCTCTCCTTCTCTCTCCTCTACGACTCCTCCTCCTTCCCCTTCCCTCCCCCTCTCCTCCTTCTCTCCTTCTCCTCCTTGTCACTCCTCTACCTCTCTCCTCTCTCCTCTACCACTCCCCCTGCCCCTCTCCTCCTCACCCCTCTCCTTCTCTCCCCTCTACCTCTCTTTCTCCTTCTCTCCCCTCTCCTCCTTCTCACCCCTCTACCTCTCCTTCTCTCTCTCCCTCGCCTCTTCCCTCTGTACTTCTCTTTCTCCCTTCTCTCTCCTCTACCTCTCTTCCTCCTTCTCTTCCCCTCTCCTCCTTCTCACCCCTCAAAACCCTCTCCTTCTCTCCACTCTACCTCTCCTTCCCTCTCCTCTACCAATCCCCTCCTTATCTCCTCCTCTCTCCGGTACCTCCCTTCTCTCTCCTCTACCACTCCCCCTCTTTCTCCCCCCTTTCACTCATCTACCCCTCTCCTTTCTCTCCTCTACCTCTTCTTCTCTCTCTCCCTCGCCTCTTCCCTCTGTACTTCTCTTTCTCCCTTCTCTCTCCTCTACCTCTCTTCCTCCTTCTCTTCCCCTCTCCTCCTTCTCACCCCTCAATCCCTCTCCTTCTCTCCCCTCTACCTCTCCTTCCCTCTCCTCTACCAATCCCCCTCCTTCTCTCCTCCTCTCTCCTGTACCTCCCTTCTCTCTCCTCTACCACTACCCCTCCTTCTCCCCCCTCTCCTACTTCTCTCCCCTCTACCTCTCCTCTCTCCTTTTCCACTCCCCCTCCTTCTCTCCCCCTCGCCTCTTCCCTCTGTACGTCTCTTTCTCTCCTCTCTCCTCTCTCCTCTCTCCTCTACCTCTCTTCCTCCTTCTCCCCCTCTCCTCCTTCTCACCTCTCAATCCCTCTCCTTCTCTCCCCTCTACCTCTCCTTCCCTCTCCTCTACCTATCCCCCTCCTTCTCTCCTCCTCTCTCCTGTACCTCCCTTCTCTCTCCTCTACCACTCCCCCTCTTTCTCACCCCCTCTCACTCATCTACCCCTCTCCTTTCTCTCCTCTACCTCTCCTTCTCTCTCCTCTACCACTAGCCCTCTTTCTCCCCCCTCCCCTACTTCTCTCCCCTCTACCTCTCCTCTCTCCTTTTCCACTCCCCCTCCTTCTCTCCCCCTCGCCTCTTCCCTCTGTACGTCTCTTTCTCTCCTCTCTCCTCTACCTCTCTTCCTCCTTCCCCCCTCTCCTCCTTCTCACCTCTCAACCCCTCCCCTTCTCTCCCCTCTACCTCTCCTTCCTTCTCCTCTACCCATCTCACTCTTTCTCTCTCCCTCTCCTTGTCTTCCCTGTACCTCCCTTCTCTCTCCTCTACCACTACCCCTCATTCTCCCCCCTCTCCTACTTCTCTCCCCTCTATCTCTCCTCTCTCCTTTTCCACTCCCCCTCCCTCTTTCCCCCTCGCCTCTTCCCCCTGTACTTCTCTTTCTCTCCTCTCTTTCTCTCCTTCTCTCTCCTCTACCTCTCTCCCTCCTTCCCCACCTCTCCTCCTTCTCTCCCCTCTACCACTCCTTCCCTCTCCTCTACCAATCCCCCTCCTTCTCTACCCCTCTCCCCTGTACCTCTCCTTCTCTCTCTTCTACCACACCCCTTCGTTCTCCCCCTCTCCTCCTTCTCTGCCCTCTACCTCTCCTCTCTCCTTTTCCATCCACCCTCCTTCTCTCTCCCTCTCCTAACTCAACTACCCCTCTCTTTTCTCCCCTCTCCTTCTCTCTCCTCTACCACTCCCCCTCCTTCTCTCCCCCTCTCCCCCTCACCTTTTCGCACCTCTACCTCTGCTTCTCTCTTCCCTCCCCCTCTCCTCCTTCTCACCCCTCTACCCCTCTCTTTCTCACACCTCTACCTCCCCTTATCTCTCCTCTGCCACTCCCCCTCCTTCTCTCCCCTCTCCTCCTTCCCTCCCCCTCTCCTCCTTCTCCCCCTCTCTCCTCCTCCGTCTCTCCCCTCCACCTCTCCTCCTCTCCCCTCTCTCTCCCACCTCTCCGACGGCCGCCTAGAGAAGCAGTGGTTGAAGGTTCCAGTCCTGTTGAGTGTTCCAGTCATTGGGTTGGTGCCTTAGGCTAATTATCAGCTCTACGTAGCCAGTATGCCATACGGTGGAGGGGTTATAGTCACCTTCCCACCCTCCATAACCTAAATAATGTGTGGTCAGTATGCCATACGGTGGCGGGTGTATCGTCACCTTCCCACCCTCCATAACCTAAATAATGTGTGGTCAGTATGCCATACGGTGGCGGGTGTATAGTCACCTTCCCACCCTCCATAACCTAAATAATGTGTGGTCAGTATGCCATACGGTGGCGGGTGTATCGTCACCTTCCCACCCTCCATAACCTAAATAATGTGTGGTCAGTATGGAAATCCTTTTCGGAAGTGTGGGATGGGACTCATTCAAATACACTTTCTCTCTCTCCTCCTTCTCTCCCCACAATGCTCCTCGTCTCTCCCTCTCCTCCTCCTCGTCTCCCCCTCTCCTCCTCCCCGTCTCCCCCTCTCCTCATCGTCTCCCCCTCTCCTCCTCCTCCCCCTCTCCTCCTCCCCGTCTCCCCCTCTCCTCATCGTCTCCCCCTCTCCTCCTCCTCCCCACTCTCCACCTCCTCCACCTCCTCCTCTGCCTTATGTAATTTTTTTGCACTGTTGACACATCAAATATTTACATTTAAATGTCAGACTTAAAGGAGCCTTTAATATGACAGAGAATCTCTTTCCTCTGATATAAGAACACCCCTCGTATAAGAACATCTCACAGCCCTGACGTGCCCCTTCCTATGGGGGGATCCCCCGTTATAAGAACACCCCCCTTATAAGAACATCTCCTCACAGCCTGACGTGCCCCTTCCTATGGGGGGATCCCCTGTTATAAGAAACACCCCCCTTATAAGAACATCTCCTCACAGCCCTGACGTGCCTCTTCCTATGGGGGGGACCCCTGTTATAAGAACACCCCCCTTATAAGAACATCTCCTCACAGCCTGACGTGTCCCTTCCTATGGGGGGATCCCCTGTTATAAGAACTCCCCCCCCTTATAAGAACATCTCCTCACAGCCCTGACGTGTCCCTTCCTATGGGGGGATCCCCTGTTATAAGAACCCCCCCCCCTTATAAGAACATCACCTCACAGCCCTGGCGTGTCCCTTCCTATGGGGGGATCCCCTGTTATAAGAACACCCCCCTTATATGAACATCTCCTCACAGCCCTGACGTGCCCCTTCCTATGGGGGGATCCCCTGTTATAAGAACATCCCCCTTATAAGAACATCTCCTCACAGCCTGACGTGCCCCTTCCTATGGGGGGAACCCCTGTTATAAGAACCCCCCCCCTTATAAGAACATCTCCTCACAGCCTGACGTGCCCCTTCCTGTGGGAGACCCCTGTTATAAGAACACCCCCCTTATAAGAACATCTCCTCACAACCCTGACGTGCCCCTTCCTATGGGGGGAACCCTTGTTATAAGAACACCCCCTTATAAGAACATCTCCTAACAGCCCTGACGTGCCCCTTCCAATGGGGGAGAACCCTGTTATAAGAACACCCCCCTTATAAGAACATCTCCTCACAACCCTGACGTGCCCCTTCCTATGGGGGGAACCCTTGTTATAAGAACACCCCCTTATAAGAACATCTCCTCACAGCCCTGACGTGCCCCTTCCTATGGGGGGAACCCCTGTTATAAGAACACCCCCCTTATAAGAATATCTCCTTACAGCCCTGACGTGTCCCTTCCTATGGAGGAAACCCCTGCTATAAGAACACACCCCTTATAAGAACACCTGCTCACAGCATGACGTGTCCCTTCCTATGGGGTGAACCCTGTTATAAGAACACCCCCCTTATAAGAACATCTCACAGCTCTGACGTGTCCCTTCCTATGAGGGGAACCCTGTTATAAGAACAACCCCTTATAAAACATCTCCTCACAGCCCTGACGTGCCCCTTCCTAGGGGGGAACCCCTGTTATAAGACCACCCCCCTTATAAGAACATCCCCTCACAGCCCTGACGTGCCCCTTTCTATGGGGAACCCCTGTTATAAGAACACCCCCCTTATAAGAACATCTCCTCACAGCCCTGACGTATCTTAGTGGCTTCTCTCTTCTCCCCCCCTCTCCTCCTTCTCACCCCTCTACCCCTCTCTTTCTCACCCCTCTACCTCCCCTTATCTCTCCTCTGCCACTCCCCCTCCTTCTCTCCCTCTCCTCCTTCCCTCCCCCTCTCCTCCTTCTCCCCCTCTCTCCTCCTCCGTCTCTCCCCTCCACCTCTCCTCCTCTCCCCTCTCTCTCCCACCTCTCCGACGGCCGCCTAGAGAAGCAGTGGTTGAAGGTTCTAGTCCTGTTGAGTGTTCCAGTCATTGGGTGGTGCCTTAGGCTAATTATCAGCCCTACGTAGCCAGTATGCCATACGGTGGAGGGGTTATAGTCACCTTCCCACCCTCCATAACCTAAATAATGTGTGGTCAGTATGGAAATCCTTTTCGGAAGTGTGGGATGGGACTTATTCAAATACACTTTCTCTCTCTCCTCCTTCTCTCCCCACAATACCCCTGCTCCTCGTCTCTCCCTCTCCTCCTCCTCGTCTCCCCCTCTCCTCCTCCTCGTCTCCCCCTCTCCTCCTCGTCTCCCCCTCTCCTCCTCCTCCCCTTCTCCACCTCCTCCCCCTCTCCTCCTCCTCGTCTCCCCCTCTCCTCATCGTCTCCCCCTCTCCTCCTCCTCCCCCTCTCCACCTCCTCCACCTCCTCCTCTGCCTTATGTAATTTTTTTACACTGTTGACATATCAAATATTTACATTTAAATGTCAGACCTTCCTATGGGGGGATCCCCTGTTATAAGAACATCCCCTCACAGCCTGACGTGCCCCTTCCTATGGGGGGATCCCCTGTTATAAGAACATCCCCCTTATAAGAACATCTCCTCACAGCCTGACGTGCCCCTTCCTATGGGGGGAACCCCTGTTATAAGAACACCCCCTTATAAGAACATCTCCTCACAGCCTGACGTGCCCCTTCCTATGGGGGGAACCTGTTATAAGAACACCCCCCTTATAAGAACATCTCCTCACAGCCCTGACGTGCCCCTTCCTATGGGGGGGATCCCCTGTTATAAGAACACCCCCCTTATAAGAACATCTCCTCACAGCCCTGACGTGCCCTTCCTATGGGGGGAACCCCTGTTATAAGAACACCCCCCCTTATAAGAACATCTCCTCACAGCCCTGACGTACCCCTTCCTATGGGGGGATCCCCTGTTATAAGAACACCCACCTTATAACAACATCTCCTCACAGCCTGACGTGCCCCTTCCTATGGGGGGAACCCCTGTTTTAAGACCACCCCCCTTGTAAGAACATCCCCTCACAACCCTGACGTGCCCCTTCCTATGGGGGGAACCCTTGTTATAAGAACACCCCCCTTATAATAACACCAGCGCACAGCTGCTAGAAGTGGCAAGTATCTGCCTGCATGTCAGAACATGTGTGTGTGTGTGAGATAACCCGAGGATAGAACTTTTTTTTCCCACCCTTCAGATCCCGTTATAAGAAGTCAGACATACCTAGGGCCAGGCACAAGGCAACCGAACCCAGGGCCAGAAGTAGCTTCATCGTCCGGGCAGAGGTCAAGAAAGTTCTGTAAAACACAAGAAGCTCGAAATTAGTTCTGAAGGGCCAGGAGAGGTCCGACGGAATGGAAAGGCGCTGGAGGCGGAGAGAGAGATCGCCAGAGAAGACGGAAGTTCTAACGGCACACAGACAAAGTTTGAAAGGTCCGGAGAACCTTTCTTAGAAAGAGAAAAAAATAGAAAGTTCTGAAGATCCCGAAATGGTTCGAACGAGGAGGGCGCCGTTTTAATAACACCAAGAAACAGTTATGAAGATCCCGAATCCGTTCAGGCAATGCGCATTAAGCTCTGATTGGGTTCTGAAGAAAGTTCTAAAGGTAAAAAAAAAATCTGGAAAGGTCCAAAGAAGTTCTGAAGATCCCGAAAAAAGGGAGTGCACCGTTCTAATAACACAGAGAGGCGGCTCTGAAGATCCCGAATCCGTTCAGGCAATGCCCATTAAGCTCTGCTTGGGTTCTGAAGAAAGTTCTAAGGTAAAAAAAAAAAAAAGTTCTGGAAAGGTCAAAAGAAAGTTCTGAAGATCCCGAAAAAAGGAGCGCACCATTCTAATAACACAGAGAGACGGTTCTGAAGATCCGGAAAGTGGGAAACCCCTTTTGCCAGAGTTCTGAAGGTCATGGAAATAGTTCTCACAAGGCAAGAAAAAGCTGTGAAAATAGTTCTGTACAGTCCAGACCCCCCCCCCCCCCGCCCGAAGTTCCAGTAGGAGATGAGAGTGGCGTCCACAGGAGTCGGGACAGACGAGAAAGGCGGGGAGGTTACCGGAGATGGGGGTTTGCAGAAGGTGTTGATGTCGCGCGCTGGGACCCCCTGTCTGTATGACCCTGAGGTGTCGGAGGTCCGGTTCTGGCTGACAGGTTCAATCTGTCAGCGGGGATATTGGATGCTGAGGCCGGACGCTCATGGACTCCACGTTCTCTTGTTGAGTGTATTGTCGCACGTTTAGGAAGCTTCTTGATCTGTGTTACTTACCACGGGGAGTTGGTTTCACTGGGTCAGCGCTGCGATGGGTACTGAGGTGTCTGCAAATATCTATCTATATATACCCCACTCCACCCCCCCCCCTTCCCCGTACACTCATACCTCCTTCGCAGGAGGCGTGGAGGGGTCGTGTTACACTTTGGGCTCTCTGAGGGGACACGCCTGGGGCTTTGTGGTGTGTTTGTGTGTAGGTGTGGTGTGTGTAGTTACTGTTACAGTGTGTTTGTGTGTGTGTGTGTGTGTGTGTGTGTGTGTGTGTGTGTGTGTGTGTGTGTGTGTGTGTGTGTGTGTGTGTGTGTGTGTGTGTGTGTGTGTGTGTGTGTGTGTGTGTGTGTGTGTCTATCATTGTGTGTAGGTAATGTTACTGTGAGTGTGTCTCTGTGTGTGTGTGTGTGTGTGTGTGTGTGTGTGTGTGTGTGTGTGTGTGTGTGTGTGTGTGTGTGTGTGTGTGTGTGTGTGTGTGTGTGTGTGTGTGTGTGTGTGTGTGTGTGTGTGTGTGTGTGTGCGTCCGTGTGTGTGTGTGTGTGTGTGTGTGTGTGTGTGTGTGTGTGTGTGTGTGTGTGTGTGTGTGTGTGTGTGTGTGTGTGTGTGTGTGTGTGTGTGTGTGTGTGTAGCTGTTGTGTGTATAATTGTGTTTTGGTAATGTTACTGTTTGTGTATCTCTGTGTGTGTAGCTTTGTGTGTAGGTACTGTTACTGTGTGTGTCTGTGTGTGTGTGTAGCTGTTGTGTGTATAATTGTGTGTAAGTAATGTTACTGTTTGTAGCTGTTTTTTGTATCATTGTGTGTAGGTGCTGTTGATGTGTATCTATGTGTGTGTGGGTGTGTAGGTGCTGTTGCTGTGTGTGTATTGTGTGTAGGTACTGTTACTTCGGATATGTGTGCACCTGTGTGTGTGTATGTGTGTGCATGTGTGTAGGTCTGTGTATGTGTGAAGGTACTGCTACTTTGTGTATAAGTATGTGTATGTGTGCATACCATTGTATCTTTGTGTGTATGTACTGTTATTTTGTATATAGTTTGTGTGTGTCTGTGTTTGAATGTACCTTTAGTGTGTGTATGTGTGTATCATGTGTTGGTATTGTTATTGTGAGTCGGTACCTGTGTGTATGTAGCCATTGTGTGTATTATTCTGTCTGTAGTTAGTATGTATATGTGTGTATCATAGGGATACAGCGCCTGGCACCTCTAGGACTGGCAATAGGGGGATATACAGAGCCTGGCACCTCTAGGACTGGCACAGGGGGATTTACAGAGCCTGGCACCTCTATGGCTGGTACGGGGGATATACACCTGACACCTCTAGGACTGGCACAGGGGGATATACACCTGACACCTCTAGGGCTGGTACGGGGGATATACACCTGACACCTCTAGGACTGGCACAGGGGGATATACACCTGACACCTCTAGGACTGGCACAGGGGGATATACACCTGACATCTCTAGGACTGGCACAGGGGGATATACAGAGCCTGGCACCTCTAGGACTGGCACAGGGGGATATACAGAGCCGGCACCTCTAGGGCTGGCACAGGGGATATACACCTGACACCTCTAGGGCTGGTACGGGGGATATACACCTGACACTTCTAGGACTGGCACAGGGGGATATACACCTGACACCTCTAGGACTGGCACAGGGGGATATACACCTGACACCTCTAGGACTGGCACAGGGGGATATACACCTGACACCTCTAGGGCTGGCACCGGGGGGGATATACACCTGACACCTCTAGGACTGGCACAGGGGGATATACACCTGACACCTCTAGGACTGCATACAGTATTGTGTGATAATGAATCCGTTCCCAGAGAACTAACCCTTCTCAGCCCCCAGCGTGTCTCCACACGTCCGCATTGCAGTGCGGGTGCGAAGGTGTGCGCGTGTGTACAGCACGGTATGTGTGTGTGTGTGTGTACAGTACGGTATGTGTGGTGTGTGTGTGTGCGTGTGTACAGTATGGTATGTGTGCGTGTGTGCGTGTGTACAGCACGGTATGTGTGTGTGTGTGTGTACAGTACGGTATGTGTGTGTGTGTGCGTGTGTACAGTACGGTATGTGTGAGTGTGTGCGTGTGTACAGTACGGTATGTGTGAGTGTGTGGGAGTGTGGGAGTGTGGGAGTGTGGGAGTGTGAGTGTGTGGGAGTGTGGGAGTGTGGGAGTGTGAGTGTGTGGGAGTGTGGGGAGTGTGGAGTGGGAGTGTGTGGGAGTGTGGGAGTGTGAGTGTGTGGGAGTGTGGGAGTGGGAGTGTGTGGGAGTGTGGGAGTGTGGGAGTGTGGGAGTGTGAGTGTGTGGGAGTGTGGGAGTGTGGGAGTGTGAGTGTGTGGGAGTGTGGAGTGTGGGAGTGGGAGTGTGTGGGAGTGTGGGAGTGGGGAGTGTGAGTGTGTGGGGTGTGGGAGTGTGGGAGTGTGAGTGGTGGGAGTGTGGGAGTGGGAGTGTGTGGGAGTGTGGGAGTGTGGAGTGTGGAGTGTGAGTGTGTGGGAGTGTGGGAGTGTGAGGGTGTGGGAGTGTGGGAGTGTGGGAGTGTGGGAGTGGGAGTGTGTGGGAGTGTGGGAGTCTGGGAGGGGGAGTGTGTGGGAGTGGGAGGTGAGTGTGTGGGAGTGTGAGGTGTGGGAGTGTGGGAGTGTGAGTGTGTGGAGTGTGTGTGGGAGTGTGGGAGTGTGAGTGTGTGGGAGTGTGGGAGTGTGAGGGTGTGGGAGTGTGGGAGTGTGGTGTGTGGGAGTGTGGGGTGTGGGGGTGGGGGGAGTGTGGGAGTGGGGGGGTGGGAGTGTGTGGGAGTGGGGGAGTGGGTGTGGGAGTGGGGGAGTGGGAGTGTGGGAGTGTGGAGTGTGGGAGTGTGGGAGTGTGTGGGGGGAGTGTGTGGAGGTGTGGGAGTGTGGGAGTGGGGAGTGTGGGAGTGTGTGGGAGTGTGGGAGTGGGTGTGTGGGAGTGTGGGAGTGTGAGTGTGTGGAGTGTGAGGTGTGGAGTGGAGTGGGAGTGTGGGAGTGTGGAGTGTGGAGTGTGGGAGGTGGGAGTGTGGGAGTGGGGAGTGTGAGTGTGTGGGAGTGTGGGAGTGTGGGAGTGTGGGAGTGTGTGAGTGTGGGAGTGTGGGAGTGTGGGAGGTGTGTGGGAGGGTGGGAGTGGGGAGTGTGTGGAGTGTGGGAGGTGTGGGAGTGGGGAGTGTGTGGGAGTGTGGGTGGGAGTGTGTGGGAGTGTGGGAGTGTGGGAGTGTGGAGTGTGGTGTGTGGGAGTGTGGGAGTGTGGGAGTGGGGAGTGTGGGGGTGTGGGAGTGTGGGAGTGTGGGAGTGTGAGTGTGTGGGAGTGGGGGAGTGTGGGAGTGTGAGTGTGTGGGAGGGTGGGATGTGGAGTGTGAGTGTGTGGAGTGTGGGAGTGTGGAGTGTGAGTGTGTGGGAGTGTGGGAGTGTGGGAGTGTGAGTGTGTGGGAGTGTGGGAGTGTGGGAGGGTGTGTGGGGTGTGGTGGAGGTGTGGGGGAGTGTGGGAGTGTGTGGGTGGGAGTGGGTGTGGGTGTGGGAGTGTGAGTGTGTGGGAGTGTGGGAGTGTGAGTGTGTGGGTGTGTGGGAGTGTGGGAGTGTGAGTGTGTGGGAGTGTGGGAGTGTGGGAGTGTGAGTGTGTGGGAGTGTGGGAGTGTGGGAGTGGGAGTGTGTGGGAGTGTGGGAGTGTGGGAGTGTGGGAGTGTGAGTGTGTGGGAGTGTGGGAGTGTGGGAGTGTGAGTGTGTGGGAGTGTGGGAGTGGGAGTGTGTGGGAGTGTGGGAGTGTGGGAGTGTGGGAGTGTGAGTGTGTGGGAGTGTGGGAGTGTGGGAGTGTGAGAGTGTGGGAGTGTGGGAGTGTGGGAGTGTGGGAGTGTGGGAGTGTGGGAGTGTGAGTGTGTGGGAGTGTGGGAGTGTGGGAGTGTGAGTGTGTGGGAGTGTGGGAGTGTGGGAGTGTGGGAGTGTGGGAGTGTGAGTGTGTGGGAGTGTGGGAGTGTGGGAGTGTGAGTGTGTGGGAGTGTGGGAGTGTGGGAGTGTGGGAGTGTGGGAGTGTGAGTGTGTGGGAGTGTGGGAGTGTGGGAGTGGGAGTGTGTGGGAGTGTGGGAGTGTGGGAGTGGGAGTGTGTGGGAGTGTGGGAGTGTGGGAGTGTGTGGGAGTGTGGGAGTGTGGGAGTGTGGGAGTGTGAGTGTGTGGGAGTGTGGGAGTGTGGGAGTGTGAGTGTGTGGGAGTGTGGGAGTGTGGGAGTGTGGGAGTGTGGGAGTGTGGGAGTGTGGGAGTGTGAGTGTGTGGGAGTGTGGGAGTGTGGGAGTGTGGGAGTGTGAGTGTGTGGGAGTGTGGGAGTGTGGGAGTGTGGGAGTGTGGGAGTGTGGGAGTGTGAGTGTGTGGGAGTGTGGGAGTGTGGGAGTGTGAGTGTGTGGGAGTGTGGGAGTGTGGGAGTGTGGGAGTGTGGGAGTGTGAGTGTGTGGGAGTGTGGGAGTGTGGGAGTGTGAGTGTGTGGGAGTGTGGGAGTGTGGGAGTGTGGGAGTGTGGGAGTGTGGGAGTGTGAGTGTGTGGGAGTGTGGGAGTGTGGGAGTGTGAGTGTGTGGGAGTGTGGGAGTGTGGGAGTGTGGGAGTGTGGGAGTGTGGGAGTGTGGGAGTGTGGGAGTGTGGGAGTGTGGGAGTGTGGGAGTGTGGGAGTGTGGGAGTGTGGGAGTGTGGGAGTGTGGGAGTGTGAGTGTGTGGGAGTGTGGGAGTGTGGGAGTGTGGGAGTGTGGGAGTGTGAGTGTGTGGGAGTGTGGGAGTGTGGGAGTGTGAGTGTGTGGGAGTGTGGGAGTGTGGGTACATACCGTACATACTTTATATGTGACTCAGGACATAACATCACCAAACCTCTGGCTTAGAAGAAACGCAGATGGATAAAGTGGATACAAAGTGAGTGTATGGCAGCCCACAGGGACCTACGTTTGGGCCACTGAACGGCCTTCATCAGGGCTGTGATACATACACAGTCCCCAGTCCCCCCACAGGTCTCAGGATATTGAAGACTGAGCCTCTGATTGAGCCACCTGTGCTGAAGCAGGGACTGATTGAGCCACCTGTGCTGAAGCAGGGACTGATTGAGCCACATGTGCTGAAGCAGGGACTGATTGAGCCCCCTGTGCTGAAGCAGGGACTGATTGAGCCCCCTGTGCTGAAGCAGGGACTGATTGAGCCACCTGTGCTGAAGCAGGGACTGATTGAGCCACCTGTGCTGAAGCTGGGACTGATTGAGCCCCCTGTGCTGAAGCAAGGACCGATTGAGCCCCCTGTGCTGAAGCAGGGACTGATTAAGCCACCTGTGCTGATACAGGAACTGATTGAGCCACCTGTGCTGAAGCAGGGCCTAATTGAGCCACCTGTGCTGATGCAGGGACTGATTGAGTCACCTGTGCTGAAGCAAGGACTGATTGAGCCACCTGTGCTGAAGCAGGGACTGATTGAGCCACATGTGCTGAAGCAGAGACTGATTGAACTACCTGTGCCAAAGCAGGGACTGATTGAGCTACCTGTGCTGAAGAAGGGACTGATTGAGCCACCTGTGCTTAAGCTGGTACTGATTGAGCTACCTGTGCTGAAGCAAGAACTGATTGAGCCACCTGTGCTGAAGCAGGGACTGATTGAGCTACCTGTGCTGATGCAAGAACTGATTGAGACACCTGTGCTGAAGCAGGGACTGATTGAAACACCTCTGCTGATGCAGGGACTGATTGAGCCACCTGTGCTGATTCAGGGACTGATTGAGCCACCTGTGCTGAAGCAGGGACTGATTGAGCCACCTGTGCTGAAGCAGGGACTGATTGAGTCACCTGTGCTGAAGCAAGGACTGATTGAGCCACCTGTGCTGAAGCAGGGACTGATTGAGTCACCTGTGCTGATGCAAGAACTGATTGAGACACCTGTGCTGAAGCAGGGACTGATTGAGCTACCTGTGCTGATGCAAGAACTGATTGAGACACCTGTGCTGAAGCAGGGACTGATTGAAACACCTGTGCTGAAGCAGGGACTGATTGAACCACCTGTGCTGATGCAGGGACTGATTGAGCCACCTGTGCTGAAGCAGGGACTGATTGAGCCACCTGTGCTGATGCTGGGACTGATTGAGCCACCTGTGCTGATGCAGGGACTGATTGAGCCACCTGTGCTGAAGCTGGGACTGATTGAGCCACCTGTGCTGAAGCTGGGACTGATTGAGCCACCTGTGCTGAAGCAGGGACTGATTGAGCCACCTGTGCTGATGCAGGGACTGATTGAGACACCTGTGCTGAAGCAGGGGCTGATTGAGCCACCTGTGCTGATGCAGGGACTGATTGAGCCACCTCTGCTGATGCAGGGACTGATTGAGACACCTGTGCTGAAGCAGGGACTGATTGAGCCACCTGTGCTGATGCAGGGACTGATTGAGCCACCTCTGCTGATGCAGGGACTGATTGAGCCCCCTGTGCTGATGCAGGGACTGATTGAGCCACCTCTGCTGAAGCAGGGACTGATTGAGCCACCTCTGCTGATGCCGGGACTGATTGAGCCCCCTGTGCTTGCAGGGACTGATTGGGCCACCTGTGCTGATGCAGGGACTGATTGAGCCCCCTGTGCTGATGCAGGGACTGATTGAGCCACCTGTGCTGGTGCAGGGACTGATTGAGCCACCTGTGCTGATGCAGGGACTGATTGAGCCCCCTGTGCTGATGCAGGGACTAATTGAGCCCCCTGTGCTGATGCAGGGATATCCTGAAAACCTGACATTTGTCCATTTCAAATACAATAAGCAGCAGAAATAAAATAAATACATCTTGCACTCACCCCTGCCAGGCACCCACGATGAAGGCGGTCCTCATCCTCACCCTGTCCCTGCTCTCCGGTGCTGAAAACAATACACAAGAATAGAAAGAGTCAATCTAATGTCCCCTAACCCCTTAATCACCTTAGCGGTTAGTAACCACTAGAGTAATTAAGGGGTTAACCCACCCTCCCACCCGGCAGGCCTAACCACCCTCCCCCACTACCCACCCGGGAGGCCTAACCACCCTCCCCCACTACCCACTCGGGAGGCCTAACCACCCACACTTGGGGACAATACCCCTTCACCCACCCCACTACCCATAATAAAAACACAACACAGAACAGCCCCACTACCCACCTCCTAGGCCCCACAATAAACATTACCATATTTAATAAACATTAATACATAACACACCCACCCCCTGTGCCCCCCCAAAAAAACATGATATATTATTTTACATACAGGGTTAATACCCCAGGCCTACGGGAGTCCCCGGTGGTCCCAACCTGTGTCCACAGGCCCCACATGCACCAGAAGGGGGTGCCCACAGGGTCTTGGGGTCTCCGGTGGTCCCCGCTAGGCTCCGTGGGCCTCTAGGTGGTCCCCGCGGGTCACCGTGGGGTCCACGGTTGGGCCTGCGGGTGTCTGGAGGTCTCCGGGTCATCCCCACAGGTGTCTGAGGCCCTTAGGTGGTTCCCATGGGTGTCTGGGGGCCCTCGGGTTGTCCCTGCGGCTCCGCGGGGCCCCCTGTTCTTCCCTGAAGGTGTCCCCCGTGGGTCCATAGGTGGTACCCGTGTGCGTTCGGGGGTCCTCAGGTGGTGTCCATAGGTCCCCGCAGACCTAAGGTACCAACCCAGTAACTGGGAGATCATTGGAGAGGCCTCATCCAGCAGTGGGGAGACACGGGCTGAAGGTGGGATATATATTTATATGTACGTGGAGAAGAGAGGCTGTAACCGCAGTACCTGGGAGATCATTGGGGAGGCCTCATCCAGCAGTGGGGAGACACGGACTGAAGGTGGGGATATATATTTTTATATACGTGGGGAAGAGAGGATGTAATCGCAGTACCTGGGAGATCATTGGGGAGGCCTCATCCAGCAGTGGGGAGACACGGGCTGAAGGTGGGGATATATATTTTTATATACGTGGGGAAGAGAGGCTGTAACCGCAGTACCTGGGGGATCACTGGGGAGGCCTCATCCAGCAGTGGGGAGACACGGGCTGAGGGTAGTGATATATATTTATATGTACGTGGCGAAGAGAGGCTGTAACCGCAGTACCTGGGAGATCATTGGGGAGACCTCATCCAGCAGTGGGGAGACACGGGCTGAAGGTGGGATATATATTTATATGTACGTGGGGAAGAGAGGCTGTAATCACAGTACCTGGGAGATCATTGGGGAGACTTCATCCAGCAGTGGGGAGACACGGGCTGAAGGTGGGATATATATTTATATGTACGTGGAGAAGAGAGGCTGTAACCGCAGTACCTGGGAGAGCTTTGGGGAGGCCTCATCCAGCAGTGGGGAGACACGGGCTGAAGGTGGGATATATATTTTTATATACGTGGGGAAGAGAGGCTGTAACCGCAGTACCTGGGAGATCATTGGGGAGACCTCATCCAGCAGTGGGGAGACACGGGCTGAAGGTGGGATATATATTTATATGTACGTGGGGAAGAGAGGATGTAATCGCAGTACCTGGGAGATCATTGGGGAGGCCTCATCCAGCAGTGGGGAGACATGGGCTGAAGGTGGGGATATATATTTTTATATACGTGGGGAAGAGAGGCTGTAACCGCAGTACCTGGGTGATCATTGGGGAGGCCTCATCCAGCAGTGGGGAGACACGGGCTGAGGGTGGTGATATATATTTATATGTACGTGGGGAAGAGAGGCTGTACCGCAGTACCTGGGGGATCACTGGGGAGGCCTCATCCAGCAGTGGGGAGACACGGGCTGAGGGTGGTGATATATATTTATATGTACGTGGAGAAGAGAGGCTGTAACCGCAGTACCTGGGAGATCATTGGGGAGACCTCATCCAGCAGTGGGGAGACACGGGCTGAAGGTGGGATATATATTTATATGTACGTGGGGAAGAGAGGCTGTAACCGCAGTACCTGGGAGATCATTGGGGAGACCTCATCCAGCAGTGGGGAGACACGGGCTGAAGGTGGGATATATATTTATATGTACGTGGGGAAGAGAGGCTGTAATCACAGTACCTGGGAGATCATTGGGGAGACTTCATCCAGCAGTGGGGAGACACGGGCTGAAGGTGGGATATATATTTATATGTACGTGGAGAAGAGAGGCTGTAACCGCAGTACCTGGGAGAGCTTTGGGGAGGCGTCATCCAGCAGTGGGGAGACACGGGCTGAAGGTGGGATATATATTTTTATATACGTGGGGAAGAGAGGCTGTAACCGCAGTACCTGGGAGATCATTGGGGAGACCTCATCCAGCAGTGGGGAGACACGGGCTGAAGGTGGGATATATATTTATATGTACGTGGGGAAGAAAGGATGTAATCGCAGTACCTGGGAGATCATTGGGGAGGCCTCATCCAGCAGTGGGGAGACACGGGCTGAAGGTGGGGATATATATTTTTATATACGTGGGGAAGAGAGGCTGTAACCGCAGTACCTGGGTGATCATTGGGGAGGCCTCATCCAGCAGTGGGGAGACACGGGCTGAGGGTGGTGATATATATTTATATGTACGTGGGGAAGAGAGGCTGTACCGCAGTACCTGGGGGATCACTGGGGAGGCCTCATCCAGCAGTGGGGAGACACGGGCTGAGGGTGGTGATATATATTTATATGTACGTGGAGAAGAGAGGCTGTAACCGCAGTACCTGGGAGATCATTGGGGAGACCTCATCCAGCAGTGGGGAGACACGGGCTGAAGGTGGGATATATATTTATATGTACGTGGGGAAGAGAGGCTGTAATCACAGTACCTGGGAGATCATTGGGGAGACTTCATCCAGCAGTGGGGAGACACGGGCTGAAGGTGGGATATATATTTATATGTACGTGGAGAAGAGAGGCTGTAACCGCAGTACCTGGGAGAGCATTGGGGAGGCCTCATCCAGCAGTGGGGAGACACGGGCTGAAGGTGGGATATATATTTATATGTACGTGGGGAAGAGAGGCTGTAACCGCAGTACCTGGGAGATCATTGGGGAGGCCTCATCCAGCAGTGGGGAGACACGGGCTGAAGGTGGGATATATATTTATATGTACGTGGGGAAGAGAGGCTGTAACCGCAGTACCTGGGAGATCATTGGGGAGGCCTCATCCAGCAGTGGGGAGACACGGGCTGAAGGTGGGGATATATATTTATATGTACGTGGAGAAGAGAGGCTGTAACCGCAGTACCTGGGAGATCATTGGGGAGGCCTCATCCAGCAGTGGGGAGACACAGGCTGAAGGTGATGAAGAGGGGGGGTGGGGGGGGGGAAGAGGGGAGAATGGGGGGGGGGAAGGGGAGGGGAGGAGGAGGGGAGAAGGAATGGGAATGTATGATGGAAAGGGGGGGGGAGGGAAGGGGGGGAGAGAAAGAAGGAAAGAAAAGAAAGAAAAGGGAAAAGAACAGGCGCGGTGGATAGATAACAAAACATTATAATAAAGTAAACTGAATAATCCTAATTTAAAACTTAAAATATGCAAAGGCAATGCAGGTTCCAATTAACCTATAAACAAAGGGATACATCTTATATTACAAGAAACATCGCAGATCCCATTCTACATTAAGTCCGTTGGGTTGTAGGGTGTTCAATGCAAAAATCCAACGAGCCTCTCGCTGATGCAAGATTTTAATCCGATCTCCTCCGCGAGGAGGTAAAGGAATATGCTCAATGGCCACACATTGCAGAGAACCTACTGAACCCAATGGACAGGTGTTAAAATGTAAAGATACCGGATGCAGCATATCATGGTTACGAATAAGCCTTAAGTGCTCCAAAATGCGAATCCGAAGCACTCTGCTTGTTAGGCCAACTTATTGTTTATTACATCCGCATTTTAATAAGTAAACCACAAAATTAGTCTGACAAGACATAAAGCGTTTTATCTTGAATCTGCGGGTTTCATCACGGTTGGTATAATGCGTTGATGTGTTCATAATGGGACATATCTTGCAATGACCGCATTTAAATGAACCCTGTAATTTGGGAAATAAAGATAATCTATTTCTCTTTTGGGTATTGGGCTGTAACATACTTGGTGACAAGAAATTACCCAATGTAGCCACTTTGCGAAAAAATACGCGAGGGCCAGTACAAACCATTTTTTGTAACAATGGGTCGTCCCCTCCTCCCTCCTCCTCCCCTCCCTCTCCACCCCCCTTCTCCCCTCCCCCCCCCCCACACTCTCTTTTCTCCTCTTGCTGTTTCCCCCGAGTTACATTAAGATTCCAGCTAGCAGCCCTAATTTAGCATGAATATATGATTACTATTGTGAAATGCATCTGGTTATGCGTTTACTTTGTTGAAATGTTTTGAGGCTGCATTTTGGTAATGAAATATAAAGATCATTGGTACAGTACCACTTTGAAATGTTGCAAACAGATTTTAAGATACCCGTTGTGTTATTGCCTTGTGATAAGATGAGCCAAATATGGTAATCATAGATATAACAAAGTATATAAATGTATCAATGTATACAGTAGGTACATTACTGCTAATTTTGGAAACAGCAACAAAGCTCATTCGAGCTTTCCTATCTGTCTTGTTGCTAAATATTAAATATACTATATAATGTTAAATGTTATTTGGCACCTTTAAACATTTCTGTACTGTACAGGCATACCCCGCATTAACGTACACAATGGGACCGGAGCATGTATGTAACTATGTAACACAGGCATACCCCGCATTAACGTACGCAATGGGACCGGAGCATGTATGTAACTATGTAACACAGGCATACCCCGCATTAACGTACACAATGGGACGGGAGCATGTATGTAACTATGTAACACAGGCATACCTCGCATTAACGTACGCAATGGGACGGGAGCATGTATGTAACTATGTAACACAGGCATACCTCGCATTAACGTACGCAATGGGACCGGAGCATGTATGTAAAGCGAAAATGTACTTAAAGTGAAGCACTACCTTTTCCCACTTATCGATGCATGTACTGTACTGCAATCGTTATATATACGTGCATAACTGATGTAAATAATGCATGTGTAACAGGCTCTATAGTCTCCCCGCTTGCGCACAGCTTCGGTACAGGTAGGGAGCCGGTATTGCTGTTCAGGACGTGCTGCCAGAGGCGCATGCGCGAGCTCCGTTTGCCTATTGGCGACATGTACTTACTCGCGAGTGTACTTAAAGTGAGTGTCCTTAAAGCGGGGTATGTCTGTATGTAGGTTCTTGTATTAATTATACTGCACTCTATACATATGTGTATGACTATGTTGTTGCGCTATGGGCAATTTTTCCATGAAGGGGTTAATAGTTTTTACCCGTTTTCACGGGCTTTTTTATCACACATTCTCAGGCTTACACCACGTCTCCCCACTCCGAGACGAAGCCCTATCCTAGAGGGTGAAACGCGTAGAGGGGGAGATAGTGGTGTAGCCCCAGTGTGTTTTTGTGCGGAATAAACTTTAGTTGAATTCATCCGGGATCTGTTTGGAGTCTGTCATGCAGCTTACCTTGAGGGCACTCCATTCAGGGAGAAAATTTCCATGCAACAAAAGCACACAGGAAACAAATCTGCATGTACGCTTTGAATCACCACAATGAAAATTTGGGTACCCTGTCTGCATGTTATATTCCAACACTGGACAGACAGCCGGCACAACGGGCTTTTTCCTGTCTCCCAACAGCCCTGAAGCAAGGATAAGGCAGACTGCCCGTTTATTTCGCACCGTCGATGTTATACGCACTAAGCTGAAGATAGCTACGTTGTGAGTGCAAACGCCAGAGACCCCGCCAGCAGAACGGAGCCATATATGTTTAAAACATATTACACTATATATATTTTTCTTCTGGTTTCCGCATACAATCCGGATCCATTACCTGCGCCCGAGAGATCCCCACACCCAGCACTTTATACAGAGGGGGTTTTTGTTTTTTTGAGAAACCCAGTTTTTTTTATTAAGAGACTTTCATTTGTTTTGGGGGCACTTTGTCACGTGTTTTTGGCTGTCACCGGTTGGCCGTTTCATGTTCACTGTAGAGTTACAGCGTATACTTTGGTGTTAGCGCTGGTGTGTGCGATGTTCTTCCAGCGAGCACAGATGAGTCATTATCAAAGCAAACGGAACGTCTTAGGTCACTTTGGAAACATCACGTGATTATTTTAATGCAGCACAGCATGAAGCAATGTAGTATTATCTGACTTCATCTTTTTCAAGCTGCCCGAGACTGCCTAGTTCAATTTGCTTTTATAAATTATATGTCTGTGTGTATGTAATGTATATGTGTGTGCGTGTGCGTGTGCGTGTGCGTGTGCGTGTGCGTGTGCGTGTGCGCGTGCGCGTGCGCGTGTGTGTATGTGTATACACTTACTTACGTTATGGTGGGTAAAAAAAAGTGACAAAAACCCTCCACAACAAAGCATACTGTATAGCAAATGGAAATATCACTTGTGAGCACATTCACATGTCTTAGACAGGTCTGCAGACCTACCTTTCACCATTATCCCCCAGCACACAGCGCTTCCACTGCAGCAAGGGATTCTGGGAAATGACATGCAAATGTAATATATACACCCATACTCGCACATGTTTTCATTTGGTTTCTCTGTGTGTGTGTGTTGCTTCATTGCAAAGCCAGTATAACCAACCCCACACTGATGAGACCCATTAAGGTCGAAACGGCTGTCTGTGGGAGGGTTTACTGGCTATGCATCTTAACCCTGGCTGTGCTCAAAAGCTGTGACCATGCAGCAAGCTTAAGCCTATAGGGAACCATGTATATGGTTTTGAAGCAAAAGGTGGCACTGTGTGCTCATTTGCATGTAATTTCCCAGAATCCCTTGCTGCAGTGGGAGCACTGTGTGCTGGGTGATGATGGGGAAAGGCGGGGCTGCATGTCATTTCCCAGAATCCCTTGCTGCAGTAGAAGCGCTGTGTGCTGGGTGATGATGGGGAAAGGCGGGGCTGCATGTCATTTCCCAGAATCCCTTGCTGCAGTGGAAGTGCTGTGTGCTGGGTGATAATGGTGAAAGGCAGGGTGCATGTCATTTCCCAGAATCCCTTGCTGCAGTGGAAGTGCTGTGTGCTGGGTGATAATGGTGAAAGGCAGGGTTGCATGTCATTTCCCAGAATCCCTTGCTGCAGTGGAAGTGCTGTGTGCTGGGTGATGATGGTGAAAGGCAGGGCTGCATGTCATTTCCCAGAATCCCTTGCTGCAGTGGAAATGCTGTGTGCTGGGGGATAATGGTGAAAGGCAGGGCTGCATGTCATTTCCCAGAATCCCTTGCTGCAGTGGAAGCGCTGTGTGCTGGGTGATGATGGTGAAAGGCGGGGTTGCAGACCCGTCTAAGACATGCAAATGAGCAAACAGGAATATTTCCATTTGCTACATGCTTTGCTGTGGAGGGTTTTTCTCACTTTTTTCACCCACCATAACTTAACTAAGTGTATATATGTATAAATGTATATATATTTTTTTTATTTTTTTTTTAATTTGTTAACATTTTAAATGAATGAGCACCATGAAAGACAAAAGTATGTAGTTTAATAAGGATATGACTTTATTAAAGGATGCATCACACCCAGACTGTTCTGATATTATTTATATATAGATGTTTATTTATTTAGTACTGTCCAGGTACATAGTGCTTCACAGCAGTAGTGTGTGTGTGTGTGTGTGTGCGTGCGTGCGTGCGTGCGTGCGTGCGTGTGTGTGTGTGTGTGTACCACCAGCCGAGAGCACTCCGAGATGTAACGTGTATTCAGAAATAAATAACACAGGTCCCGTATCTTAAGACATGTCTCCCTCCATTCCAGAGAAATGTGGGAAATACAATATATGGAGACGCCCCCATAACACCCCCCAATGGTGCAGGAACCGTTATTAACTCTCTGTCATCTGGAATGACCTTGGCCAAGGTTATTGGACACAGAACTCTCTCCTTGCACCTGGGGACTGCTACCTGTGATCAGGTTATTCCCAGCTGCACTTCTCACTATCCACACCTGTGAGCGGCCATTTTTACGGGTTCCTCCAAACCATTAATGGATTAAAATTTAGTTTACGCAATTGGGGGGGGAGAGGGGGGGGCTTCTGTATTTTGTCTTGTAGAAATCTCCCTGGAACTGGTTATTCCATCTGAAGCAGCTTAAGACCCCCGGGGTCCGCCCCGCTCCATCCAACATACAGTATATCCTTATTTCTGGTTATTTGGATTTTATCTGGATTTGTTTACATACTGTATGTTAGGGGTGCTCATCAGCACAGGTGGCTCAATCGGTCCCTGCTTCAGCGCAGGTGGCTCAATCAGTCCCTGCTTCAGCACAGGTGGCTCAATCATTCCCTGCTTCAGCAAAGGTGGTTTAGAGGCTCAGTCTTCAACGTGACCGCCCATGGCATATGCCAATGTTTAACTTGTGATAATGATACATTTTCTGAACTTGGCCGCAAAAAGCTGGACTTAGCAAACATTGCCCCTCGGATTTCTGTGTCTTTGCTATTTCTGTCGGAGCATCTTTCGGTTGTTTCAAATTTTGCCGCTGCTGTTCTGGCGCTTAGAATCTGGCGAACGGATTGGCTGAGGGATCCTTATAGTATTTCAGAGCTCATGCGTGAAATACTCCAGCCAATTGTAGCGTGGGAACTTTCTAACCAGCCAATCAGAGCGATGTCAGTCTACCTCAGCCGGGCAAGTCGGTCTTCTGAATCAGCCAAGGGTATGCGCATGCGTGCCACCTCAGCCACTTGGTATGCAGAAGCCACCCGCTGGTTTAGGCTCCACAGTCTGGTGGGGCAAATGGTAGTCTGAGGACTTCCATTTATCCCAATCCTAAACCCCCTGCCCAAATGGTCTTCACACCTCTGGCATCCTCTGTGGCTTTCATGTCCGATGTCTGGGTAGACACGCTGGCACCAAGCTGGTAGCCCAGTGACTCACACAGAACATTGGATCTGAGAGTCCCAGCTCATATTACTGTGCACAAGCATATGTTTTAAAACACAATGTTTAATAAAAAATATACACTTCAAACTATTCTAAGTCTGCTGGTTATGGGGAATAGAATAAAAAGCTGCACTTTATTCCTTACTAGCCCTATTCCCCACACACATAAAATAAACTTATAACATCCCTCGCAACCTTATGTATAGTTGGAGTATCCAAGAACCCCTATACTGGTTCTGGGGACCTGGGCATGAACTGGGTATCCCCCTTAACAAGTTCAGGGACACCTCACATCCCTATGCCCCATTTACCTTTCTGGTCTGTGCTGAAGCAGGGAATCCTAGCGGTGAGTCGCGCAAGCGTTTTCAAGGAGGGATTTTGACTGGAGCGATGTGCCCATATGTATCCGGGAATCCGACCTGATTCCCGGGTACATTTTTGGGGGTATCCAGCAACTCTGGACCCCGACTAGCTAGACACAATCTGACAAGACTTTCTCCGCACACCCCCCCCCCCCCTTGAAACTCATAGCCTAGCAGTCTTTGATTGCTGTCACTCCTGGAAAGGCAAAAACACAAAAATTATTTATTGTCGCATAATTTTACAGAATACATGTACAATCACTGGGCTCAAGAGCTGACACTCCCGAACCCCATTACATGGAGCAGAGGTAACCAAACGGGCTTAGAACCTTTATTGTAAGCCCAGTTACCCCTTCACCGTCACAATATGTATGTGTAAGAGACAGCTGTGTGTGCATTTATATAGCGCAGTATGTATAGACATGGCCTTTAGCACTCATACAGTAGGAACAGAGTTCTCTCGTGTCAGTAGTGACTCATGAAGCTACAGTCTTGGGTTAAGGCCACCGCTAAGTGTCCCGAACAGTTGCATAAATTTGTATTCATTCAACCATCTCTCTGTCGGTGTTCTAAGAATTCCACATATATATATTTCTGGGTGTGTGTCTGTATAAAGGCCCCAGTAAAATACATTTTTTGCATATTTATGGTGTGCCTATCCCAATGTTATGTGTGTACAGTACGTTAAGGTAATCTGATAGCAGTGCCCCCTCCAGCAGTCTAGTCTGTACGATGTGTGTGTGTGTGTATCTGTGTGTCTGTGTGTATACAGTATATATGTATGCCAATAAAGAATATCACTTGTGAACACATTCACATGTCTTAGACAGGTCTGCAACCCTGTCTTTCAACCATTATCAGCCAGCACACAGTGCTTCCACTGCAGTCATGTCATTTCCCAGAATCCCTTGCTGCAGTGGAAGCACAGTATGCTAGGTCGGGGGTACGCAATCTTTCCCTGATGCGCCCCCACCCCCCCTGCCTGCTTCCCACCCTGCTCGCGCCCCACCTCCCTTGTCTCCGGCTCTCGGCGTCAAATGAAGCTGCGGGGTCACGTGACCAAATGACGTTGCCATGGCGACGCGTCGCCAAAGACAAGGTAAGTGAAGTTACAGAGGCCTCACGCGATCCCCCGACATTAATTGAAATGCCTTGGGGGAAGAGTGTGAGGCATGCCCACCCGTGAAAAATCTAGTGCCCCCCCCCAGTTTGCGTACCCCTGTGGCCTGTGCTAGGTGATAATGGTGAAAGGCAGGATTGCATGTCACTTCCCAGAATCCCTTGCTGCAGTGGGAGCACTGTATGCTGGGGGATAATGGTGAAAGGCAGGGTGCATGTCACTTCCCAGAATCCCTTGCTGCAATGGGAGTACTGTATGCTGGGGGATAATGGTGAAAGGCAGGGTGCATGTCACTTCCCAGAATCCCTTGCTGCAGTGGGAGCACTGTATGCTAGGTGATAATGGTGATAGGCAGGGTTGCATGTCACTTCCCAGAATCCCTTGCTGCAGTGGGAGCGCTGTATGCTGGGTGATAATGGTGAAAGGCAGGGTTGCATGTCACTTCCCAGAATCCCTTGCTGCAGTGGGAGCACTGTATGCTGGGTGATAATGGTGAAAGGCAGAGTTGCATGTCATTTCCCAGAATCCATTGCATTGGAAGCACTGTATGCTGGGGGATAATGGTGAAAGGCAGGGCTGCATGTCATGTCCCAGAATCCCTTGCTGCATTGGAAGCACTGTATGCTGGGGGATAATGGTGAAAGGCAGGTTGCATGTCATTTCCCAGAATCCCTTGCTGCAGTGGAAGCACTGTATGCTGGGGGATAATGGTGAAAGGCAGGGCTGCATGTCATTTCCCAGAATCCCTTGCTGTCAGTGGAAGCACTGTATGCTGGGGGATAATGGTGAAAGGCGGGGTGCATGTCATTTCCCAGAATCCCTTGCTGCAGTGGAAGCACTGTATGCTGGGGGATAATGGTGAAAGGCGGGGCTGCATGTCATTTCCCAGAATCACTTGCTGCAGTGGGAGCACTGTATGCTGGGGGATAATGGTGAAAGGCGGGGCTGCATGTCGTTTCCCAGAATCCCTTGCTGCAGTGGGAGCACTGTATGCTGGGGGATAATGGTGAAAGGCAGGGTGCAGACCTGTCTAAGACATGTGATTGTGCTCACACGTGATATTCTTTATTGGCTATATCAGGCCTGCAGAACCTGTACGGGGAAACGGGCCAAACTGCTTCAAGGAAAGCAAATCCGGGCCGCCGTTTAATTGAAATGATCTAATTTCCGGGGTTATATTAAAAAAAAACCTTTTACCTGCGGCAGGGTGCGGCGGCGTGGTGCGGGCGATCTCCGTCTTCTCCCCTGCAAATTCTACTCTTTCCCCTGAAGGTCCTGAAAAACAAAATGGCCGCCCGGCGTCAAATGATACTGCGCTGCCATGGCAAAGGGACGCTGTGACGTCACGCAACGTGGCGCCGCGTGATGTCACGGGGTCACGCAACGTGGTGCCGCGTGGCATCACGTAGCGTCCCGTTGCCGTGGCAACGCAGCGTCTTTTGCCGCCGCGCGGCCACTTTTTCAGGACCGGCAGGGGAAAGAGTAGAATTTGCAGGGGAGAAGACGGAGATCTCCGCACCACGCTGCCGGACCCAGTGGGACCCACAGTGAGTCCGGGAGGGCCGCACGCTATATGCTAACGGTGGAGGTTTTCTGTCGCCTTTTTCACCCACCATAACTTAAAGTGTGTGTGTGTGTGTGTGTGCGTGTGCGTGTGCGTGTGCGTGTGCGTGTGCGTGTGCGTGTGTGCATATATATAAATATATATTTATGCATGTATATCTATATATAACACACAAAAATCTTTAATGTCGTTTGCACACAGTCAAAGCAATGCATTCCCAACATCTAGGTCCAAGAGCTGACACTCTAGGACCTTAACACACAGATCAGGGGTAACCCAGTGGGCTGAATCTTTATTAGTGAGTCTGGGTACCCCTTCACCGTCACAATATATTGGACACAGCCGGCAGGTACCGCACCTCATCAACTGCACCAACAATACACGGGCTAGTGTGGCAGCGCTGTCTCGCACACTTGGGTGGGTGTTGGACTCTGTGGACACCAGGCTGGTTGGGTGCCCAGGGGCACCGCAGTACCGTGGGGCAAACCCCATAGGGGTATGGACACGGTGTTGGGGAGGCACGGTGAGGGGTTACGGCCCTGTGAGGCCTGAGTGTTCTGTGGTGTTATTATTATTATATTGTGTGCGAACCTGTTATATCCTACAGGTGTGCGTTTATTATATTGTCCTGCACGGGGTTATCCCACACTGTTAGGATCCCGCGCAGGTGGAGGCGCTGTCACCCAACGGATCAGGTACACCCCAGGCTCCCCGCAGTGGAAGTTCAGGCCTCCTGTGAGCCACAGGTAACACACCACACACACACACCGTAGCTGCCATATCTCCCGGGGGGCGGGGGATATATACGCGTGTATATTTGTAATTATTTTTTTATATACTACACTATGGCGCGTGCACTTTTAATTTTTGGTTGTGAGATGCTCGTCACATGGTTCCTGGAGAAGCCTGACCCCCGACTCCTGACCCCCGACTGCTGAACCTTGACCCCCGACCCCTGACCCTATTGCAGAAATTTTTGGGGGTTCTATTTCTTTCTCTTTTTTACTACCCCTTGACTTTATGTGGATATATAGATATATATATAATTTTATTTTTCACTCTCATTTTACTGTATTGGTTATATCAGCGGTGCGCAAACAGGGGGGCGCGACCCTCAGGGGTGACGCGAGACTGCTTGAGGGGGGGGGGGGGGCGCGGTTTACAGAAGCTCAGCGCGCTTCCCGAAGGCTTTAAGGGCAGGGGGAGCTGCAGGACCTCTGTAAACCTTAACTTACCTTGGTGGAGGGTTTGCGGGGTGAGGTGACCGCCGGCAGGGGGGCACAGGGAAAAAAGTTTGCGCCCCCCTGGGTTATATCACTGCATATTAATAATGATCACGTTACACAATCCCTGTGTATTCGTAGTGAAAGAGTTACTACTGATATTTTCTATTTTCTGTGTATATATAAATATATATATTGTGTGTGTATATAGCTCCAGGGTTGGTGCACACAGGGAGTGTCTCAAATGGCTCTTTTCTCTCTCCCCCCTTCCTTTCTCACGCTCTCCCTCTCTTCCCCCCCTCCCCGTCACCTCTCTGACACAGGATCTTCCCCTCATTGTGTTATGGGGAGAGAATGACTCACCAGGGAAACACCTCACCGAGAGAGAGGGGGGGGGGTAGAGAGATAGGGTCAGAGAGAGAGAGGGGGGAGGGAAGGAGATGTGGGGTGGAGGGAGAGAAAAAAGGGGGACAGAGAATGAGCAATGGGGGAGAGAGGAAGAGAAAGGGGGAGAGAGAGAAATAAGGCAGGAGAGAGATGGGGAGAGAGAGAGGAGGATAGAGCAAAAGAGATGGGGAGAGATAGGGCTGGAGCTAGAGGTGGAGGGAAGGAGACTGGGGGAGAGAGAAAGAGAATGAGTGATGGGGGAGAGAAAGAATGAGTGATGGGGAGAGAAAGAGGGAGAAACGGGGAGAGAGAGAGAAATAGAAAGAAGATGGGGAGAGATAGATGGGGGTCAGAGAGAGAAGGAGAGAAATGGGAAGAGAGGCCGGGTGAGAGAATGAGAGGGAGAGGGGGAGAGACACAGGAAAGAGAGAGGCAGGGGGAGAGAGGGAGAGAGGATGGGAGATATGGAGGTTATGGGAGAGAGGGGAGAGGTGGGAAAGAAAGGAGATGAAAGATAAAGATACAGCTATATAGGTATACAGACAGACAGATAGATAGACACACAGACACACACAGATCAGCTCTCCACCTGCTCACACACTTCTCTTCTGAGTTACACAGACAGCTGCTGACATTTAATTAATCCCAGAGATCAAAAATAACAACAGATCAGATTCTGGATTTGCAATGCATTCTGGTCCTTGTAGTCCTGATCTCTCTCTGGTTCTGGATTTGCAATGCATTCTGGTCCCTGCAGTCCAGGAACCTGGAAGGGGGGCTGGGAGGGGGTTGACGCCCAGGCAAAGGGTTGTGGCCGGATATGGGTTAAGATTAGGGGGTGGTCAGTTAAGGAGGGGCGTATATTAGGGTAAGGATGGACTCACCCGCGCACGAGGTTAACGCACAAGGTTAGGTCGCGTGATGTTATGCCGCCTAAGCCCTCTGCCGGGTGCCAACCCGGCCAGGAGGTGGCATTCACCTTTGGTTTGGGCCGGTGAGTTAGAACCAGTAAGTAGGCTCCATAGAAGGGTGCTGGTGCCCGCTGGGCATCACTGCTATGGACGAGTGGCTGGACAGGTACCCCGTTTAGCCAGGCGGCGCATGACGCTTAGGGTGGTTTCTAGGGGGGTTCTCGATCCATTTCATTGAGTCGAGTCAGGGCTAAAGGATAGAAATTTGACGTAGTCATCAAAGCATCAGGAAGGACTAAGCTGGCCAAGGAGGTGTCCCTTGCTAACTTGAGGGTATCCCCACTGGGGGGGTTGTCCCCAATGTGGAGCCGGGCCCATCTATCACCTGGTCTATCTAGGCAGGACCTCTGAACTTGGACATTGATGGGGATCTTGGTAGGGCGTCTTTCTATGATATTTTGTCTGTTGACCCAAGTCAGGTCAAGTTCTTGTAGTTTTGTGTCGGACTATTTAGGAGAAGTTAACGTTCAGTGTTGGGGGTCCCCTTGGCTAGGGGGAAACCGGAAGGGCCCAGACACAAGGCTATGTTTTCCTGGTGTCGAGATTGATACTGTTGACATGGGTTCTTACTGGTAAGCTTCGGGAATTGAGTAAGAACACTTGGTTTGCTCCGGCGGCTAAGAAGATTAGGCAGTGGGGCTTCTGGCCATCACGTCCACGGTCTTGCCAATGAGCAACGTTTTTAATTGTCGATTGGTGACGGATTCTTCCTGGATCAAGAAAGACGCATCATTTTGGTTTCTAAGGCGATTAAGAACCTCTTGGCAGTTTCCCAGGTACTTCTCCAATCTTACAATAATAGAATGTGAAGATTGGAGCCAGAGGTCTCACCGGCAAAAGCAACCTTTTTTTTATGGACTGCGACTGGATCCTGGAGCTTCGTGCGTTTAGGGGCGATAGTGTCCCGAGCAGTGGCTCGCAAGAAGGGGTGGATGGGGGTCCTGGTCAAAAATGTAAATGTTTATGGAGCGCTTTACAGTGGTGGGGGCAGTGGAACTGTAGGGGCGTCACACAGGCTGGGCGGTTGTTTAGGAAGGGGTGTTGTTTGTTTTAGGTTGTTTCCCCAGCAGGGCTTGGAGCGGTGGAGACTCCTCCATCCATTGGGTGAAGAAGAGGGCAGTACAGAGGCTGGGTGTGAGGGGCAACCTGGTAGAGACCCCCAGAGTTGTTAAGAACAAGGAGGTCATCAGCGAAACTGACCATTCTCCTGCTACATTAGCAGATGCTAATGCTAATTATAGACTATGGGGACATAGTATATGGCAAGGCCGCACAAACGTTTCTTGCTGAGCCCCCCTTCCTGCTCTCCTCCGTTCTCCCCTCCCCCCCCCCCCCCCCCCCACCTTACCTCGGTGCGGCGTCCTTTGTTGCCGGGTTGCCATGGTCACGCGTCCTGAAGTCGACTGAATCCCAGTAAGTAGAGGTTGCAGAGGCCTCCTGCAGTCCCCCGGCATTTCATTTAAATGTCTTGGGGAATAGCGCGGGACCTCTGCAACCGCCCACGCCCCCCCCCCCAAAAAACACATTGAGCCTCCCAGTTTGCGCACCACTGGTATATAGTACAGAACCTCAAACCCACCTTAGCAAACTTGACACCCTCTACAATTCAATATGGCGCTTTGTCCTCCAATGTAACTACAACACACATCACTGCGAAATGCTCAAAGAACTAGATTGGTCATCACTTGAGTCTAGGCGCAAAGTTCACCTTTCCTGTCTCACCCTCAAATACTTTCTGGGCAAGCTACCCAGCTACCTGAACAAGCTCCTCACCCCTACCACATGCAGCACCTATCACCTGAGATCAGACTCCAAAAGACTGTTCATGGTCCTGAGGTTCAGCAAAGTATCCGGCCGCTCCTCCTTCTCTTACCGTGCACCCCAAAACTGGAACAGTCAACTGGAGACTCTCACAGCCACCAACAGTCTAAGTTCTTTCATAACTAAGGCTGTCACACATTGTAATCTGGTCTGTAACTGTTACATACGCCTATAATATATATTATCTGTAACTGTTACATACGCCTATAATATATATTATCTGTAACTGTTACATACGCCTATAATATATATTATCTCTAACTGTTACATGCGCCTATAATATATATTATCTGTAACTGTTACATACGCCTATAATATATATTATCTGTAACTGTTACACGCGCCTATAACATATATTATCTGTAAGTGCTACATACGCCTATAATATATATTATCTGTAACTGTTACATACGCCTACTGTATAACATATATTATCTGTAACTGTTACATACGCCTATAATATATATTATCTGTAACTGTTACATACGCCTAAAATATATATTATCTGTAACTGTTACATACGCCTATAATATATATTATCTGTAACTGTTACATACGCCTATAACATATATTATCTGTAACCGTTACATACGCCTATAATATATATTATCTGTAACTGTTACATACGCCTATAATATATATTATCTGTAACTGTTACATACTCCTATAACATATATTATCTGTAACTGTTACATACGCCTATAATATATATTACCTGTAACTGTTACATACGCCTATAATATATATTACCTGTAACTGTTACATACGCCTATAACATATATTATCTGTAACTGTTACATACGCCTATAATATATATTATCTGTAACTGTTACATACGCCTATAATATATATTATCTGTAACTGTTACATACGCCTATAATATATATTATCTGTAACTGTTACATACGCCTATAATATATATTATCTGTAACTGTAACACACGCCTATAATATATATTATCTGTAACTGTTACATACGCCTATAATATATATTATCTGTAACTGTGCATGCGCCTATAATATATATTACCTGTAACTGTTACATACGCCTATAATATATATTATCTGTAACTGTAACACACGCCTATAATATATATTACCTGTAACTGTTACATGCGCCCATAATATATATTATCTGTAACTGTTACATACGCCTATAATATATATTATCTGTAACTGTGCATGCAATGTCTTGTATATAATGTATAACCCTGATCACTTAATGTAATGCAATGTCTTTATATATAATGTATACTAACCCTGTAACCATGTACCTGTCACCATAACCCTGTGCCCAGGACATACTTGAAAACGAGAGGTAACTCTCACTGTATTACTTCCCGGTAACACCTTTCATGAATAAATAAATCCATGTAAACATCTTGCGGCGGTTAACACAGTTGATTTGTTTTTCGCCCTTGAGATAGGATCGGGGGAACACGTAGTTCTACACTCCTGAAATGGCCCGAGGTTGTCCCACGACAAGTCATGTTAGAGCAATAGACCGGGGGAGCAGGAAGTTAAACAAAGGAGTGGCCATCTTTATTGGGTGGTGTAGCTCTAAGGTACAGGAATTTGGACAGTGATGGATGTGCGATGTACAGATTGATGGTATATACCGATCGGATATAGCCCCCGGACCTCTGTAATATGGGTCTACAGGTTGGCTTATAGCAGGCTCTCCTGTTGTTCGGGCGCCAAGGCCAATTTTAGAGTTTAGATGGCCTAGCCTTTGGCGTTGGGGGTACGGTCGGATTGGCACATCGAAGGAGGGATCCATTTCCCAGCTGGATATTGTCAGGTCCGCGCCTCTGGTCCCTGCGCCCCCCTACTCACCGGCATCCACACGCTAGTGCGGTGGCCCGCGCAGCCGCGTCTCCCGCTCCTCCGCCGGCTCGGGTCCCATCAGCGTGCCGCCCCCGCCTTCCGGAGACATGCGGTGGCTCCCGTCCGCGCGCACACCTCGGCGTGTCCCGCTCCTGTCTCAGACACGCGCATGCGCCAATTAAAGGAACCAGCACATGCAATACTTCCTGGACTAATCTCAGGTGGGCTACGCCTGAGCTTCACCCTGCCTCAGCCTATCACAGGTCTACCTATGTCTGAGCCACTCCTCCCTTCTCTCCCTGATTGGTTCTCTTCTGTATATATGCCTCATTCACCCTCTGGTCGTTGCTGAGCATAGACCTTCCTATGCACCGTGCTCACTTGCAGCCTGAGTACCTGTCCACGTTATTCCGAATACCTGTTGTGACCCTGCTTGTACCTGACCTGTCTTCTCTTATTCCCCCTGAACCTTGGCTTGGCTAATAGAGTTCTACGCTCTCTACTCCACGAACTCGGCTTACGGACATCTACTACTCTACGCTCTCCAATCCCCGACTACGGTTTACGGATCTCGACCATTCTACCCTCTCCAAGCCCGTACTATAGGCAAGTACGGTACCCGCTACCCTCTCCACTCTCCTATCCTGACCCGGCTACGTTCATGACCATGCAATCCAGACCCACCCCCGTGGCTTAGGGCGGTGGTTATATATATATTCCCCACCTCGGCCCCGCGGTTCAGTCCAGGTTGCAGTGAGCATCCGTGGCAGATATAAGGTGAGGAAGGAGTTCCCGGGCTGTGGCAAGGTTGGCTGGTCGGGCGTGGCTGCGTGTTCTTTATGGATTTCCTACTAGGTCGGTACAACTGGTGGGTTTAGTGGTTATTACTGGTGGTGGTGGGATTGGTTAACCCCAGGTGTTATGCAATCTGACCCGGATAGTGTATTGTTCTTCAAAATTCCAGGGGGAGCATGGGAGATAGTCAGCAGAACTGAGTCTTGGCTCATATGCTGCGCCTACTTACAGTGTAAATAAATCTAATTCGCGATGCCAAAACTGTGGCAATGTAGTTACTTGTGTAGATTCAGAAGAGAAGCCCCTCAATGTGGAAGAAATGGTATAACGAAGCGCAAATCCGTAAATGATGAAGTTTACATCATAAAAGAAGAAGAACCGTACTCACACTCTGTACGGTCAATAGAAGCAAGTCACAATAATAAGGCCATCGTGAGTGACCAATCTCCTCACCGCCTCCGGTCCCTCCGTGGCGCCGATGTTGTAGACCGTCTCCTCCAGCTGTGAGTGTCCTTGCCGGCATCTCCGCAAGCTCCGTCATGTCACTTCCGGTTTTGTGGCTAGTACGCGTCCGAGACCTCAAACACTCCCACTCAACGCGTTTCGCCACGGGATTAACTTCATCAGAAGTATGTTGCCCTCCCCCCCCCGACCCACCAACAGAATCATATTTTATATAGGAGTATCAATTAGCAATCAATAAAAAATGAACATATATATATATATATATAAAATGAACATGTATATCAAAAAACAACATCATAATGATTCAATAGTGTATTGTCACACAAAGCGGTGACCATTTAACCCTATTTAGGTATATCTCGCTCGCTCTGATTCTGGATTTGCAAACTGTTAAAGTGTTTTGACCTACAAAAGCCTACAAGGGATATATATATATATATATATATAAGACCTGCGTAGGCCCCAGGCACTTTTATTTCTAGAGGCCTGTGTCCCCCCGATATTTTTACTCATTTTTATGCTAATTTAATAGTTTGCTTGTTTCTTTCGATTCTAGCGATATTTGGCATCGATACTTTTGTGTAAGGATCCGCGCTCCGGGTACACCCGCTTCCAGCGCTTCCCTACCTGGTCTCCGTGCCGCCCAGGCTCCCCGGCGGCGTGCCTCACTCCTCGCAGCCCCCTCCACGGCCGTTCCCGCACTTCCGGGTCGCTTATTTGCTGGCGCCGTGCGCCTGATTCCACCTCCTGTGCGGCTGCGCGCGTACGGCGCGCTTCTCTGCCCCTGCTCCAGCAGCTCCACCCCCTAGGCACCTTCCTCCTATCGGATCCTTCCCCGGGCCGCTCCTCCGCTCCTCCCCTCGCACTGATAGGTCCCAGCCTCCCAGGCACTTCTACCCTTCCAGGCCCTCCCCCGGGCCGCTCCTCCGCTCCTCCCCTCACTCTAATAGGTCCCAGCCTCCCAGGCACTCCTCCTCTATCAGGTCCTCCCTCGGGCCGCTCCTCCATCCCTCCCCTTCCTCTGATAGGTCCCAGCCCCCTATTTAGTCTCCCCTCACCATTACCTCCTTGCTCTGCATAGCTTCTGTACCTTGGTGCTGTCTGCTGTTGCCTGGCCCCTTTTGTCTTTCAGTTCCTGTCCTGTCCCTGGATATTCTGCTGACCACCCTGGATCTTGACCTTTGGCTTTGGACCTCGTTTACGCTGCTCTCTGGTACCCCTTGGATTGGCTTTGGACTTTACTACCCCGCAGACTTCCATCCCACGACCACTGGCTTACGGACACTCTACTACACTGCTCTCTCCATCCCACAACCACTGGCTTACGGACACCCTACTACGCTGCTCTCTCCATCCCACAACCACTGGCTTACGGACACTCTACTATGCTGCTCTCTCCATCCCACAACCACTGGCTTACGGACACTCTACTACGCTCCTCTCTCCATCCCACAACCACTGGCTTACGGACACTCTACTACGCTGCTCTCTTCATCCCACGACCACCGGCTTACGGACACTCTACCACGCTGCTCTCTCCATCCCACGACCACTGGCTTACGGACTTTACCTTTCTTCGCTGGAGTTGTCAAGTACGGTAAAACTAACCATCTTTGTTACCAGGACCATCTACGCTACTTCCACACTCCGGCCGTGCCCCCGTTTACTGCTTGGTGTGAGGTACTGCACCGACACACTTTATTCGAGCAAATACCCAGTATGTACCTGGCAGATACCTGGAATGCGCCACTCCTAACCTCTGACAAGCCCCGTTGCATTTGCCTTCCCAGCCTGGGTTCATGCCTGGCTGATGGGCGGCTGATCTGTTAAATGATAATGATTAGGATTTAATAGGCTGCAATGCTTCGCGTGTCTACCAGATGGCATAAATTCATGAATTGTAATGCAGTTTATATATATATACTGTGCAGTATTGCAGCCAGCGGGAATAAAATGCTTCAATCCCTGCTTGGAAAATAACTCAATGCACTCGGGCAGAAAACAGTCACAAACCTCAATACACCCGGGTATACCCGAATTCGTGGGACTAGCCAAGCTCGAATAAAGTGTGTCGCCAGTGTATTACTCCTTTCCACCTCAGTCCCGGGGTCTCGTCTGGCTTGTGGGCAGGCCGAGCGTTACATTTTGTTTCCATATGTAAAGGTATCGATACTTCGAAGGCATTTTAAATTAAAATTTGCTGTTTTCTCTTATTTGTGATTTGTTTTTGTTTTAGGTATTTTTTCAAGTGAAATATTGTAGGCCCTAAAAGGTTCGTAGGCCCTAGGCACTGTGCCTAGTCGGCCTAATGTAGAAAGCGGCCCTGTATATATTCCTTACCACTACCCAATGACCCTCCCTTACTTACCAAAAAGGCTAGTAAATCATTGCTTGGCAATGCCTTACCAGCCGTTATGGCAAATGGTTTAACCCCCACCTCCCTCCACCCCGGTGAACTACAATGGCCTCGGTGGGATTGAGGCCATCGGACCCTGGATTAGGCCTCATTTGAGGCACCGATTGTATTTACGCCATCAGACCCTGGATTAGGCCTCATTTGGGGCATCGATTTTATTTACGCCATCAGACCCTGGATTAGGCCTCATTTGAGGCATCGATTTTATTTACGCCATCAGACCCTGGATTAGGCCTCATTTGAGGCATCGGTTGGATTTACGCCTGCAGACCCTAGATTAGGCCTCATTTGAGGCCTCGATTGGATTTATGCCATCAGACCCTAGATTAGGCCTCATTTGAGGCATCGATTTTATTTACGCCATCAGACTCTGGATTAGGCCTGATTTGCGGCATCAATTTTATTTACGCCATCAGACCCTGGATTAGGCCTCATTTGAGGCATCAGTTGAGTATTTTGAGGTTCGCTCTTTGTCTCTGTTGGCCAGCCAAGTGAAGAGTGGATTCTTTTTTTACATCATTTAAATATTTGTCTTTCTTTTTTTTTTTTTATGGTTGGGCGTCCATCGCTCCACGGGATTCTCCTTCTGGATAAATTCATGGGGAGAGTCCTGGATTTTTGACTAACAGCATTAATAAGGTAACTTTACTGTATCTCCATGAGATGGTCTAGGTCACATCATTGATGGTCAAAGGGTTAATGACCAAGACATACACCCATGGTAAATATGTTTACCTCTGTCTTATTTGTATTTCTACCCTAGCCTACAGCGATGTTAGCTATTATTTGGTGATAGGGTTGGAAGTAATTCTTAGAGGGGGTGGGGAGCAGTTATGAGGTGCCTTGTGGTGTGACGGGATGGTGGAGTCACATGCCCTGAGGTCCCATGTCCAATTTCCCCAGTAACACATCAATGTCCTATCCATGTCCAATGTCCCATCCATGTCCCAATGTCCATCAAAAAATAAAGGTAATGAACACCATTAAGTATTCAATAACAGCAGTAATATACCATGTCCCTCTCAATGTCCCATGGTCCAATGTCCCACCAATGTCAATTTGTCCCAATGTCCCACCAATGCCCCTTGTCCCAACAATGTCAATGTGCCCCAATGTTCCGTTTCACACCAATGGCCCGTTGCCACACCAATGTCCCATGTCACACCAATGGTCCATGTCCCGTGTCACGCCAATGTCCCTGCTACTTTCTGTAATGGCTTAGTGTGCCTACCGCGAGGTTTACTTACACCCCCCACCTACAAACTGAGACGACACAGTTTTGAGGAAGTAGACATTTTGGTCACAGCTTTATTGCCTTAACAATACTTGTAAATAAACAGTCAGCCAGTCGCTAGTCATTTGTCGTCAGCCCTATTCTCTGTATCTTTCGGCGGGAACCCTTCTCCAAACCGCCCTAATCTACTGTCTGGCAGGAGACATCTCCAAACCGCCCTAATCTTCCGTCTGGTGGGAGATATCTCCAAACCGCCCTAATCTACCATCCGGTGGGAGCCCTTCTCCAAACCGCCCTAATCTACCGTCTCACGGGAGACATCTCCAAACCGCCCTAATCTACCGTCTGACGGGAGATATCTCCAAACCGCCCTAATCTACCGTCTCACGGGAGACATCTCCAAACCGCCCTAATCTACCGTCTCACGGGAGACATCTCCAAACCGCCCTAATCTACCGTCTGACGGGAGATATCTCCAAACCGCCCTAATCTACCATCCGGTGGGAGCCCTTCTCCAAACCGCCCTCTCATCCGCTTAACCTGGTCCCCCTTTTCTTGGCCATCTGGCCTACTGTATAGGCTAGAGCCTAGCTTCCTAAGACTTGTGCCAGGGGTACAGCGCCCGACCGCCCGCGTCAGTGACTCCGGCCCGCACAATCTTTTCGGGGGTCCAACGTCTGGGGTCCAACCGTATATGTTGTAGCCTCATTTCGGGGTGATCACGGCGCCCCTACGATGACTGGTCTGACAGTTCCGCCGAAGCTGTGACGATGGATCTGGTAACCGATTCCTAAGATCTGGTTAGACCTAGCACAACAATCTCAATGGGATGGGTGAGTGGGGAAAAGCAAAATTAGTGCCGGACCCGAGCACGCGCAAGGTTTAATTACCCCGATTCCCCGACACCCCATCCCCATCCTGGCTCCCAACCCTCTGGGGGCACAACAGCCTTTATGTGGGCAAATGCCCCACCTGGAGACCTCTGCATTTCTTCGGCCGCTGGCGCAGGCATGGCCACGCGGCCTTGTTTTGCTGCTCAGAAACAGGCTCGGCGAGACTGCGGCTTTAATACCAATAGTGCAGTGTAAATACTTTTATTTAATTACTGGGCCGGGGCTGAGCGTGACTCAACATACATTCTGTGCACTGGTGATTGAAAGGCAGTGACAGCGGTGGATGTGTGTGTGTGTGGTGGGGGGGGGGTCAGTACAGGAGTAGCAGAGAGGGCTGCAGGGCAGAATGGAGGTCAGTGACAGAGCTGTGTGTGTGTGTGGGGGGGGGGTCAGTACAGGAATAGCAGAGAGGGCTGGAGTTGCAGTGACAGAGCTGTGTGTGTGTGTGGGGGGGAGGGTCAGTACAGAAATATTAGAGAGGGCTGCAGGGCAGGATGGAGGTGCAGTGACAGAGCTGTGGGGGGGTCAGTACAGGAATAGCAGAGAGGACTGCAGGGCAGGATGGAGGTGCAGTGACAGAGCTGTGTGTGGGGGGGTCAGTACAGGAATAGCAGAGAGGGCTGCAGGGCAGGATGGAGGTGCAGTGACAGAGCTGTGTGTGTGTGGGGAGGGGGGTCAGTACAGGAATAGCAGAGAGGGCTGCAGGGCAGGATGGAGGTGCAGTGACAGAGCTGTGTGTGTGTGGGGGGGCAGTACAGGAATAGCAGAGAGAGCTGCAGGACAGTATGGGGGTGCAGTGACAGAGCTGTGTGTGGTCAGTACAAGTATAGCATAGAGGGCTGCAGGGCAGGATGGAGGTGCAGTGACAGAGCTGTGTGTGTGTGGGGGGGGGTCAGTACAGGAATAGCAGAGATGGCTGCAGGGCAGGATGGAGGTGCAGTGACAGAGCTGTGTGTGTGTGTGTGTGTGTGTGTGTGTGTGTGTGTGTGTGTGTGTGTGTGTGTGTGTGTGTGTGTGTGTGTGTGTGTGTGGTCAGGATAGGAATAGCAGAGAGGGCTGCAGGGCAGGATGGAGGTGCAGTGACAGAGCTGTGTGTGTGGGGGGGGGGCAGTACAGGAATAGCAGAGAGAGCTGCAGGACAGTATGGGGGTGCAGTGACAGAGCTGTGTGTGGTCAGTACAAGTATAGCATAGAGGGCTGCAGGGCAGGATGGAGGTGCAGTGACAGAGCTGTGGGGGGTCAGTAAAGGAATAGCAGAGAGGGCTGCAGGGCAGGATGGAGGGGTAGTGACAGCGGTGGATGTGTGTGTGTGGGGGGGGTCAGTACAGGAATAGCAGAGAGGCCTGCAGGGCAGGATGGAGGGACAGTGACAGAGCTGTGTGTGTGTGGGGGGGGCAGTACAGGAATAGCAGAGAGGGCTGCAGGGCAGGATGGAGGTGCAGTGACAGAGCTGTGTGTGTGAGGAGGGTCAGTACAGGAATAGCAGAGAAGGCTGCAGGGCAAGATGGAGGTGCAGTGACAGAGCTGTGGGGGGGGGGGGTCAGTACAGGAATAGCAGAGAGGGCTGCAGGGCAGGGTGGAGGTGCAGTGACAGAGCTGTGGGGGGGTCAGTACAGGAATAGCAGAGAGGGCTGCAGGACAGGGTGGGGGTGCAGTGACAGAGCTGTGTGTGTGTGTGTGTGTTTTTGGTCAGTACAGGAATAGCAGAGAGGGCTGCAGGGCAGGGTGGAGGTGCAGTGACAGCTGTGTGTGGGGTGGGTCAGTACAGGAACAGTAGAGGGGGCTGCAGGGCAGGATGGAGGTGCAGTGACAGAGCTGTGTGTATGGGGGGGTCAGTTCAGGAATAGCAGAGAGGGTTGCAGGACAGGATGGGGTGCAGTGACAGAGCTGTGTGTGTGTGGTCAGTACAGGTATATTAGAGAGGGGTGCGGGGCAGGACGGAGGGGCAGGACGGAGGTGCAGTGACAGAGCTGTGTGTGTGTGGTCAGTACAGGTATATTAGAGAGGGCTGCAGGGCAGGATGGAGGTGCAGTGACAGAGCTGTGTGTGTGTGGTCAGTACAGGTATATTAGAGAGGGGTGCAGGGCAGGATGGAGGTGCAGTGACAGAGCTGTGTGTGTGTGTTGACATGTGCACGCAGGAATAGCAGAGCACACTGCTAACCTCCCAGATACCTGGGGATGAGGCCAGGGGAAGATTAGTCAGCTGAGCTGTCTCCTGGACGGTGAGGGCTCTGGAGGGTGAGTCAGAGAGAGAGAGGAATGTGGAGAGTCCTCAGGCTCAGGGTGTGGAGGGAACCGTCTAAAACCCCTCAGGTAAAGAAAGACTGAAGGAGGGAGGGAAAGGTGGAGAGATAAACAAACACAGAGATAAAGATATACACACAGAGATAAAGATATACACACAGAGATAAAGATATACACACAGAGATAAAGATATACACAGAGATAGAGATATACACACAGCGATAGAGATATACACACAGAGATAGAGATATACACAGAGATAGAGATATACACACAGAGATAGAGATACACACAGAGATAGAGAGATACACACAGAGATAGAGATATACACACAGAGATAGAGATACACACAGAGATAGAGAGATACACACAGAGATAGAGATATACACACAGAGATAGAGATACACACAGAGATAGATACACACAGAGATAGAGAGATACACACAGAGATAGAGATATACACACAGAGATAGAGATACACACAGAGATAGATAGATACAGAGATAGAGAGATACACACAGAGATAGAGAGATACACACAGAGATAGAGATATACACACAGAGATAGAGATATACACACAGAGATAGAGATACACACAGAGATAGATAGATACAGAGATAGAGAGATACACACAGAGATAGAGAGATACACACAGAGATAGAGAGATACACACAGAGATAGAGATATACACACAGAGATAGAGATATACACACAGAGATAGAGATATACACACATAGATAGAGATACACACAGAGATAGAGATATACACACAGAGATAAAGATATACACACAGAGATAAAGATATACACACAGAGATAAAGATATACACAGAGATAGAGATATACACAGAGATAGAGATATACACAGAGATAGAGATATACACACAGACAAACAGATATACACACACAGATAGAGATACACACAGAGATAGAGAGATACACACAGAGATAGAGAGATACACACAGAGATAGAGAGATACACACAGAGATAGAGATATACACACAGAGATAGATATACACACAGAGATAGAGAGATACACACAAAGATAGAGATACACACAGAGATAGAGAGATACACACAGAGATAGAGATATACACAGAGATAGAGATAAAGATATACACACAGAGATAGAGATATACACAGAGATAGAGATATACACAGAGATAGAGATATACACACAGAGATAGAGAGATACACACAGAGATAGAGAGATACACACAGAGATAGAGAGATACACACAGAGATAGAGAGATACACACAGAGATAGAGAGATACACACAGAGATAGAGATATACACACAGAGATAGAGATAGAGATATACACAGAGATAGAGATATACACACAGACAAAGAGATATACACACACAGATAGAGATACACACAGAGATAGAGAGATACACACAGAGATAGAGAGATACACACAGAGATAGAGAGATACACACAGAGATAGAGAGATACACACAGAGAAAGAGATATACACACAGAGATAGAGATATACACACAGAGATAGAGAGATACACACAAAGATAGAGATACACACAGAAATAGAGAGATACACACAGAGAAAGAGATATACACAGAGATAGAGATAAAGATATACACACAGAGATAAAGATATACACAGAGATAGAGATATACACACAGAGATAGAGATATACACACAGAGATAGAGATATACACAGAGATAGAGATATACACACAGAGATAGAGATACACACAGAGATAGAGAGATACACACAGAGATAGAGATATACACACAGAGATAGAGATACACACAGAGATAGATAGATACAGAGATAGAGAGATACACACAGAGATAGAGAGATACACACAGAGATAGAGAGATACACACAGAGATAGAGAGATACACACAGAGATAGAGATATACACACAGAGATAGAGATAGAGATATACACAGAGATAGAGATATACACACAGACAAAGAGATATACACACACAGATAGAGATACACACAGAGATAGAGAGATACACACAGAGATAGAGAGATACACACAGAGATAGAGAGATACACACAGAGATAGAGAGATACACACAGAGAAAGAGATATACACACAGAGATAGAGATATACACACAGAGATAGAGAGATACACACAAAGATAGAGATACACACAGAAATAGAGAGATACACACAGAGAAAGAGATATACACAGAGATAGAGATAAAGATATACACACAGAGATAAAGATATACACAGAGATAGAGATATACACACAGAGATAGAGATATACACACAGAGATAGAGATATACACAGAGATAGAGATATACACACAGAGATAGAGATACACACAGAGATAGAGAGATACACACAGAGATAGAGATATACACACAGAGATAGAGATACACACAGAGATAGATAGATACAGAGATAGAGAGATACACACAGAGATAGAGAGATACACACAGAGATAGAGAGATACACACAGAGATAGAGAGATACACACAGAGATAGAGATATACACACAGAGATAGAGATACACACAGAGATAGATAGATACAGAGATAGAGAGATACACACAGAGATAGAGAGATACACACAGAGATAGAGATATACACACAGAGATAGAGATACACACAGAGATAGATAGATACAGAGATAGAGAGATACACACAGAGATAGAGAGATACACACAGAGATAGAGAGATACACACAGAGATAGAGATATACACACAGAGATAGAGATATACACACAGAGATAGAGATATACACACATAGATAGAGATACACACAGAGATAGAGATATACACACAGAGATAAAGATATACACACAGAGATAAAGATATACACACAGAGATAAAGATATACACAGAGATAGAGATATACACAGAGATAGAGATATACACAGAGATAGAGATATACACAGAGATAGAGATATACACACAGACAAAGAGATATACACACACAGATAGAGATACACACAGAGATAGAGAGATACACACAGAGATAGAGAGATACACACAGAGATAGAGATATACACACAGAGATAGAGATATACACACAGAGATAGAGAGATACACACAAAGATAGAGATACACACAGAGATAGAGAGATACACACAGAGATAGAGATATACACAGAGATAGAGATAAAGATATACACACAGAGATAGAGATATACACAGAGATAGAGATATACACACAGAGATAGAGAGATACACACAGAGATAGAGAGATACACACAGATAGAGAGTTACACACAGAGATAGAGATACACACACGCACAGAGATAGAGAGATACACACAGAGATAGAGAAATACACACAGAGATAGAGATACACACAGAGATAGAGATATACACAGAGATAGAGATAAAGATATACACACAGAGATAGAGATATACACAGAGATAGAGATATACACACAGAGATAGAGAGATACACACAGAGATAGAGAGATACACACAGAGATAGAGAGATACACACAGAGATAGAGAGATACACACAGAGATAGAGATATACACACAGAGATAGAGATATACACAGAGATAGAGATATACACACAGACAAAGAGATATACACACACAGATAGAGATACACACAGAGATAGAGAGATACACACAGAGATAGAGAGATACACACAGAGATAGAGATACACACACGCACAGAGATAGAGAGATACACACAGAGATAGAGAGATACACACAGAGATAGAGATACACACAGAGATAGAGATACACACAGAGATAGAGATATACACAGAGATAGAGATAAAGATATACACACAGAGATAGAGATATACACAGAGATAGAGATATACACACAGAGATAGAGAGATACACACAGAGATAGAGAGATACACACAGAGATAGAGAGATACACACAGAGATAGAGAGATACACACAGAGATAGAGATATACACACAGAGATAGAGATATACACAGAGATAGAGATATACACTCAGACAAAGAGATATACACACACAGATAGAAATACACACAGAGATAGAGAGATACACACAGAGATAGAGAGATACACACAGAGATAGAGAGATACACACAGAGAAAGAGATATACACACAGAGATAGAGATATACACACAGAGATAGAGAGATACACACAAAGATAGAGATACACACAGAAATAGAGAGATACACACAGAGATAGAGATATACACAGAGATAGAGATAAAGATATACACACAGAGATAGAGATATACACAGAGATAGAGATATACACACAGAGATAGAGAGATACACACAGAGATAGAGAGATACACACAGATAGAGAGTTACACACAGAGATAGAGATACACACACGCACAGAGATAGAGAGATACACACAGAGATAGAGAGATACACACAGAGATAGAGATACACACAGAGATAGAGAT
>NC_134502.1:0-40000 GCF_040206685.1 Ascaphus truei | reverse complement strand
ATACACACAGAGATAGAAATACACACACAGAGATAGAGATAAACACACACAGAGAGATAGAGAGATACACAGAGATGGAGATATGCACACACGCACATAGAGAGATACACAGAGATAGAGATATGCACACACGCACATAGAGAGATACACAGAGATAGAGATATGCACACACGCACATAGAGATACACAGAGATAGAGATATGCACACACGCACATAGAGATACACAGAGATAGAGAGATACACACAGAGATAGAGATATACACAGAGATAGAGAGATACACACAGAGATAGAGAGATACACACAGAGATAGAGAGATACACACAGAGATAGAGAGATACACACAGAGATAGAGAGATACACACAGAGATAGAAATACACACACAGAGATAGAGATAAACACACACAGAGAGATAGAGAGATACACAGAGATGGAGATACACACAGAGATAGAGAGATACACAGAGATGGAGATACACACAGAGATAGAGATATGCACACACGCACATAGAGAGATACACAGAGATAGAGATATGCACACACGCACATAGAGATACACAGAGATAGAGATATGCATACACGCACATAGAGAGATACACAGAGATAGAGATATGCACACACGCACATAGAGATACACAGAGATAGAGATATGCACACACGCACATAGAGATACACAGAGATAGAGAGATACACACAGAGATAGAGATATGCACACAGAGATAGAGATACACACAGAGATAGAGATACACACAGAGATAGAGAGATACACACAGAGATAGAGATACACACAGAGATAGAGATACACACAGAGATAGAGATACACACAGAGATAGAGAGATACACACAGAGATAGAGATACACACAGAGATAGAGATACACACAGAGATAGAGATATACACACACAGAGAGATAGAGATATACACACGCACAGAGATAGAGAGATACACACAGAGATAGAGATACACACAGAGATAGAGATATACACAGAGATAGAGAGATACACAGAGATAGAGATACACACAGAGATAGAGATATACACACACAGAGAGATAGAGATATACACACGCACAGAGATAGAGAGATACACACAGAGATAGAGATATACACAGAGATAGAGATATACACAGAGATAGAGAGATACACAGAGATAGAGATACACACACAGAGATAGAGATACACACAGAGATAGAGAGATACACACAGAGATAGAGATACACACAGAGATAGAGATACACACAGAGATAGAGATATACACACGCACAGAGATAGAGAGATACACACAGAGATAGAGATATACACAGAGATAGAGAGATACACAGAGATAGAGATACACACACAGAGATAGAGATACACAAAGAGATAGAGATATACACACAGAGATAGAGAGATACACACAGAGATAGAGAGATACACACACGCACACAGATAGAGATATGCACACACACAGAGATAGAGAGAAACACACAGAGATAGAGAGATACACACAGAGGTAGAGATACAAACACACACACAGATAGAGATATACACTCACACAGAGATAGAGATATACTCACAGAGGTAGAGATACAAACACACACACACACAGATAGAGATATACACACACAGAGATAGAGAGATACACACACACAGAGATAGAGAGATTCACAGAGATAGAGAGATACACACAGAGGTAGAGATACAAACACACACACACACAGATAGAGATACACACACACAGATAGAGATATACACACACAGAGATAAAGATATACTCACAGAGGTAGAGATACAAACACACACACACACACACACACACACACAGATAGAGATATATACACACACAGAGGTAGAGATATACACAGAGATAGAAATACACACACAGAGATAGAGATATACACACACAGAGAGATAGAGAGATACACAGAGATGGAGATACACACAGAGATAGAGATACTGTATGCACACACGCACATAGAGAGATACACAGAGATAGAGATATGCACTGAGATAGAGATATACACACAGAGATAGTTATACACACACACAGAGATAGAGAGATACACACAGAGATAGAAATACACACACACAGAGATAGAGATAAACACACACACAGAGATAGAGATATACACACACACAGAGATAGAGATACTGTATACACAGAGATGGAGATACACACAGAGATAGAGATATGCACACATGCACATAGAGATAGACACAGAGATAGAGATATGCACACACGCACATAGAGGGATACACAGAGATGGAGATACACAGAGATAGAGATATGCACACATGCACATAGAGATAGACACAGATATAGAGATATGCACACACACACATAGAGAGATACACAGAGATAGAGATATGCACACACGCACATAGAGAGATACACAGAGATAGAGAGATACACACACGCACATAGAGAGATACACACAGAGATAGAGATATGCATACACGCACATAGAGAGATACACACAGAGATAGAGATATGCACACACGCCCATAGAGATACACAGAGATAGAGAGATACACAGAGATAGAGAGATACACAGAGATAGAGATATACACAGAGATAGAGATACACAGAGATAGAGATATACACACAGAGATAGAGATACACAGAGATAGAGATACACAGAGATAGAGATACACACAGAGATAGAGATATGCACACACAGAGATAGAGAGATACACAGAGATATACACACACACAGAGATAGAGAGATACACACAGAGATAGAGAGATATACACACACACAGAGATAGAGAAATACACAGAGATAGAGAGATACACACAGAGATAGAAATACACACACACACAGAGAGATAGAGATATACACACACACAGAGATAGAGAGATACACAGAGATATACACACACACAGAGATAGAGATATACACACACGCAGAGATAGAGATATACACAGAGATAGAGATATGCACACAGAGATAGAGAGATACACACAGAGATAGAGAGATACACACAGAGATAGAGAGATACACACAGAGATAGAGATATACACACAGAGATAGAGAGATACACACAGAGATAGAGAGATACACACAGAGATAGAGAGATACACACAGAGATAGAGAGATACATACAGAGATAGAGATATACACACATAGATAGAGAGATACACAGAGATAGAGATACACAGAGATAGAGAGATACACACACACACAGAGATAGAGAGATACACAGAGATAGAGAGATACACAGAGATAGAGAGATACATACAGAGATAGAGATACACACAGCGATAGAGATATGCATACACACATAGATAGAGAGATACACAGAGATAGAGATACATAAAGATAGAGATACACAGAGATAGAGAGATACACAGAGATAGAGAGATACACAGAGATAGAGAGATACACACAGAGATAGAGAGATACACACAGAGATAGAGATACACAGAGATAGAGAGATACACACACACAGAGATAGAGATATACACACGCACAGAGATAGAGAGATACACACAGAGATAGAGAGATACACACACACAGAGATAGAGATACACACAGAGATAGAGATATACACAGAGATAGAGATATACACACAGAGATAGAGATACACAGAGATAGAGAGATACACACACACAGAGATAGAGATACACACAGAGATAGAGATATACACAGAGATAGAGATATACACACAGAGATAGAGATATACACAGAGATAGAGACATACACACACAGATAGAGATACTGGTAGAAAAAGGGGGGTCCTCCGGCGCGTTGTTCTGCTTGTGGCTCCACGGCGTTTTAGATATATAGGTAAAGGAGAGAAGAGAGGGGACCACAGTAAGGGACCAACACAGTGATTATACACAACTCTTCGTTTGATTTGTGAGGGGGGGGGGGGTGATTGGGGGTGGTAGGAGATCAATGGAGAGATGAAAATTACTGCTGAATGAAAGGAGACACACTTACATCAGAGTGTCTAGTATCTTGAATTCTTGTACTCTTTTCTTTATGTAGCTGTATTTGGTTGAGGGTGAGGAAAAGCCTCCTGGTATCCTCCTTAGCAAAAAAATATAAAGGGAAAAAATAGTGCAATAAAATTTATTAACAATGGAAAAAAAGAGATTGAACACTTACAAGCGGCCGATAATTTCAGGCATAGAGAGGAGATGCTGCCAGACTCCACAACGAATCCCTTCCTGGGTTGGAGTGGTTTGTCCTGGCTGTTTCCCTGTTGGCAGATGATTGCTGCGTTGATCTTCACTTCGGGTGGCTGGGATTGAAGGTTTCCAAGAGCCCGTGCACAGGCTATGTCCTCCTCAAAAACGGCCTGTCCCTCAGCATACACAGCATACAGATTTCAGCTCCCTGCTCCGGTGCGCGTGCGCATGCGCAGACGGCGGGATCGCCGAGCCAGATAGTACAGGGAAATCAAGTCCTCACTACGGTGGCTTGTAATGGCCAAAAAACGTCAAACGCGTTTCGCCAATGCTTGGACACGTCACTGAGGAAGCATTGGCGAAACGCGTTTGACGTTTTTTGGCCATTACAAGCCACCGTAGTGAGGACTTGATTTCCCTGTACTATCTGGCTCGGCGATCCCGCCGTCTGCGCATGCGCACGCGCACCGGAGCAGGGAGCTGAAATCTGTATGCTGTGTATGCTGAGGGACAGGCCGTTTTTGAGGAGGACATAGCCTGTGCACGGGCTCTTGGAAACCTTCAATCCCAGCCACCCGAAGTGAAGATCAACGCAGCAATCATCTGCCAACAGGGAAACAGCCAGGACAAACCACTCCAACCCAGGAAGGGATTCGTTGTGGAGTCTGGCAGCATCTCCTCTCTATGCCTGAAATTATCGGCCGCTTGTAAGTGTTCAATCTCTTTTTTTCCATTGTTAATAAATTTTATTGCACTATTTTTTCCCTTTATATTTTTTTGCTAAGGAGGATACCAGGAGGCTTTTCCTCACCCTCAACCAAATACAGCTACATAAAGAAAAGAGTACAAGAATTCAAGATACTAGACACTCTGATGTAAGTGTGTCTCCTTTCATTCAGCAGTAATTTTCATCTCTCCATTGATCTCCTACCACCCCCAATCACCCCCCCCCCCCCTCACAAATCAAACGAAGAGTTGTGTATAATCACTGTTTTGGTCCCTTACTGTGGTCCCCTCTCTTCTCTCCTTTACCTATATATCTAAAACGCCGTGGAGCCACAAGCAGAACAACGCGCCGGAGGACCCCCCTTTTTCTACCAGTATTCACACAGAGGTTGGTGAATCACCTCTGAGAGACTCAGGCTGCGGAACTGCATTGTGTCAAGGACAGGAGCCATATACTGAACAGTAGGATAACTCTCTTTTGGCGCAACTTTCCTCTTTTTTTATATTAGAGATAGAGATATGCACACACGCACATAGAGAGATACACAGAGATAGAGATATACACACATGCACATAGAGAGATACACAGAGATAGAGATATGCACACACAGAGATAGAGAGATACACAAAGATAGAGATATGCACACACGCACATAGAGAGATACACAGAGATAGAGATATGCATACACACACAGAGAGATACACAGAGATAGAGATATGCACACACGCACATAGAGAGATACACAGAGATAGAGATATGCACACACGCACATAGAGAGATACACAGAGATAGAGATACACACAGAGATAGAGATATGCACACACGCACATAGAGAGATACACAGAGATAGAGATATGCATACACAGAGATAGAGAGATACACAGAGATAGAGATATGCACACACGCACATAGAGAGATACACAGAGATAGAGATATGCACACACAGAGATAGAGAGATACATAGAGATAGAGATATGCACACACGCACATAGAGAGATACACAGAGATAGAGATATGCACACACAGAGATAGAGAGATACACAGAGATAGAGATATGCATACACGCACATAGAGAGATATACAGAGATAGAGATATGCATACATGCACATAAAGAGATACACAGAGATAGAGATATGCACACACGCACATAGAGAGATACACAGAGATAGAGATATGCATACACGCACATACTGTAGAGAGATACACAGAGATAGAGATATGCACACACGCACATAGAGAGATACACAGAGATAGAGATATGCACACACGCACATAGAGAGATACACAGAGATAGAGATATGCACACACAGAGATAGAGAGATACACAGAGATAGAGATATGCACACACGCACATAGAGAGATACACAGAGATAGAGATATGCATACACACACACAGAGATAGAGATACACAGAGATAGAGATATACACACATGCACATAGAGATAGAGAGATACACAGAGATAGAAATATGCACTGAGATAGAGATATGCACAGAGATAGAGATATGCACACACGCACATAGAGTGATACACAGAGATAGAGATATGCACACACGCACATAGAGAGATACACAGAGATAGAGATATGCATACACGCACATAGAGAGATACACAGAGATAGAGATATGCACACATGCACATAGAGAGATACACAGAGATAGAGATATGCACACACGCACATAGAGATACACAGAGATAGAGATATGCACACACGCACATAGAGAGATACACAGAGATAGAGATATGCACACATGCACATAGAGATACACAGAGATAGAGATATGCACACACGCACATAGAGAGATACACAGAGATAGAGATATGCACACACGCACATAGAGATACACAGAGATAGAGATATGCACACACGCACATAGAGAGATACACAGAGATAGAGAGATACACACACGCACATAGAGAGATACACAGAGATAGAGATATGCACACACGCACATAGAGATACACAGAGATAGAGATATGCATACACACACATAGAGAGATACACTGAGATAGAGATATGCACACACGCACATAGAGAGATACACAGAGATAGAGATATGCACACACGCACATAGAGAGATACACAGAGATAGAGATATGCACACACACACATAGAGATACACAGAGATAGAGATATACACACACGCACATAGAGAGAAACACAGAGATAGAGATATGCACACACACACATAGAGATACACAGAGATAGAGATATACACACACGCACATAGAGGGATACACAGAGATAGAGATATGCACACACAGAGATAGAGATACACAGAGATAGAGATATGCACACACAGAGATAGAGAGATACACAGAGATAGAGATATGCACACACGCACATAGAGAGATACACAGAGATAGAGATATGCACACACATGCACATAGAGAGATACACAGAGATAGAGATATGCACACACGCACATAGAGAGATACACAGAGATAGAGATATGCACACACGCACATAGAGAGATACACAGAGATAGAGATATGCACACACGCACATAGAGAGATACACAGAGATAGAGATATGCACACACATGCACATAGAGAGATACACAGAGATAGAGATATGCACACACGCACATAGAGAGATACACAGAGATAGAGATATGCACACACATGCACATAGAGAGATACACAGAGATAGAGATATGCACACACATGCACATAGAGAGATACACAGAGATAGAGATATGCACACACGCACATAGAGAGATACACAGAGATAGAGATATGCACACACACACATAGAGAGATACACAGAGATAGAGATATGCATACACGCACATAGAGAGATACACAGAGATAGAGATATGCACACACGCACATAGAGAGATACACAGAGATAGAGATATGCACACACGCACATAGAGAGATACACAGAGATAGAGATATGCACACACAGAGATAGAGAGATACACAGAGATAGAGATATGCACACACGCACATAGAGAGATACACAGAGATAGAGATATGCACACACGCACATAGAGAGATACACAGACATAGAGATATACACACATGCACATAGAGATAGAGAGATACACAGAGATAGAAATATGCACTGAGATAGAGATATGCACAGAGATAGAGATATGCACACACATGCACATAGAGAGATACACAGAGATAGAGATATGCACACACGCACATAGAGAGATACACAGAGATAGAGATATGCACACACATGCACATAGAGAGATACACAGAGATAGAGATATGCACACACATGCACATAGAGAGATACACAGAGATAGAGATATGCACACACGCACATAGAGAGATACACAGAGATAGAGATATGCACACACACACATAGAGAGATACACAGAGATAGAGATATGCACACACGCACATAGAGAGATACACAGAGATAGAGATATGCACACACGCACATAGAGGGATACACAGAGATAGAGATATGCACACACAGAGATAGAGATATACACAGAGATAGAGATATGCACACACGCACATAGAGATACGCAGAGATAGAGATATGCACACACGCACATAGAGAGATACACAGAGATAGAGATATGCACACACGCACATAGAGAGATACACAGAGATAGAGATATGCACACACGCACATAGAGATACACAGAGATAGAGATATGCACACACGCACATAGAGAGATACACAGAGATAGAGATATGCACACACAGAGATAGAGAGATACATAGAGATAGAGATATGCACACACGCACATAGAGAGATACACAGAGATAGAGATATGCACACACAGAGATAGAGAGATACACAAAGATAGAGATATGCACACACGCACATAGAGAGATACACAGAGATAGAGATATGCATACACACACAGAGAGATACACAGAGATAGAGATATGCACACACGCACATAGAGAGATACACAGAGATAGAGATATGCACACACGCACATAGAGAGATACACAGAGATAGAGATACACACAGAGATAGAGATATGCACACACGCACATAGAGAGATACACAGAGATAGAGATATGCATACACGCACATAGAGAGATACACAGAGATAGAGATATGCATACACGCACATAGAGAGATACACAGAGATAGAGATATGCACACACGCACATAGAGAGATACACAGAGATAGAGATATGCATACACGCACATAGAGAGATACACAGAGATAGAGATATGCATACACGCACATAGAGAGATACACAGAGATAGAGATATGCACACACAGAGATAGAGAGATACACAGAGATAGAGATATGCATACACAGAGATAGAGAGATACACAGAGATAGAGATATGCATACACAGAGATAGAGAGATACACAGAGATAGAGATATGCACACACGCACATAGAGAGATACACAGAGATAGAGATATGCACACACGCACATAGAGAGATACACAGAGATAGAGATATGCACACACAGAGATAGAGAGATACATAGAGATAGAGATATGCACACACGCACATAGAGAGATACACAGAGATAGAGATATGCACACACAGAGATAGAGAGATACACAGAGATAGAGATATGCATACACGCACATAGAGAGATATACAGAGATAGAGATATGCATACATGCACATAAAGAGATACACAGAGATAGAGATATGCACACACGCACATAGAGAGATACACAGAGATAGAGATATGCATACACGCACATACTGTAGAGAGATACACAGAGATAGAGATATGCACACACGCACATAGAGAGATACACAGAGATAGAGATATGCACACACGCACATAGAGAGATACACAGAGATAGAGATATGCACACACAGAGATAGAGAGATACACAGAGATAGAGATATGCACACACGCACATAGAGAGATACACAGAGATAGAGATATGCATACACAGACACAGAGATAGAGATACACAGAGATAGAGATATACACACATGCACATAGAGATAGAGAGATACACAGAGATAGAAATATGCACTGAGATAGAGATATGCACAGAGATAGAGATATGCACACACGCACATAGAGTGATACACAGAGATAGAGATATGCACACACGCACATAGAGAGATACACAGAGATAGAGATATGCATACACGCACATAGAGAGATACACAGAGATAGAGATATGCACACATGCACATAGAGAGATACACAGAGATAGAGATATGCACACACGCACATAGAGATACACAGAGATAGAGATATGCACACACGCACATAGAGAGATACACAGAGATAGAGATATGCACACACGCACATAGAGATACACAGAGATAGAGATATGCACACACGCACATAGAGAGATACACAGAGATAGAGATATGCACACACGCACATAGAGATACACAGAGATAGAGATATGCACACACGCACATAGAGAGATACACAGAGATAGAGAGATACACACACGCACATAGAGAGATACACAGAGATAGAGATATGCACACACGCACATAGAGATACACAGAGATAGAGATATGCATACACACACATAGAGAGATACACTGAGATAGAGATATGCACACACGCACATAGAGAGATACACAGAGATAGAGATATGCACACACGCACATAGAGAGATACACAGAGATAGAGATATGCACACACACACATAGAGATACACAGAGATAGAGATATACACACACGCACATAGAGAGATACACAGAGATAGAGATATGCACACACACACATAGAGATACACAGAGATAGAGATATACACACACGCACATAGAGGGATACACAGAGATAGAGATATGCACACACAGAGATAGAGATACACAGAGATAGAGATATGCACACACAGAGATAGAGAGATACACAGAGATAGAGATATGCACACACGCACATAGAGAGATACACAGAGATAGAGATATGCACACACATGCACATAGAGAGATACACAGAGATAGAGATATGCACACACGCACATAGAGAGATACACAGAGATAGAGATATGCACACACGCACATAGAGAGATACACAGAGATAGAGATATGCACACACGCACATAGAGAGATACACAGAGATAGAGATATGCACACACATGCACATAGAGAGATACACAGAGATAGAGATATGCACACACGCACATAGAGAGATACACAGAGATAGAGATATGCACACACATGCACATAGAGAGATACACAGAGATAGAGATATGCACACACATGCACATAGAGAGATACACAGAGATAGAGATATGCACACACGCACATAGAGAGATACACAGAGATAGAGATATGCACACACACACATAGAGAGATACACAGAGATAGAGATATGCATACACGCACATAGAGAGATACACAGAGATAGAGATATGCACACACGCACATAGAGAGATACACAGAGATAGAGATATGCACACACGCACATAGAGAGATACACAGAGATAGAGATATACACACATGCACATAGAGATAGAGAGATACACAGAGATAGAAATATGCACTGAGATAGAGATATGCACAGAGATAGAGATATGCACACACATGCACATAGAGAGATACACAGAGATAGAGATATGCACACACGCACATAGAGAGATACACAGAGATAGAGATATGCACACACATGCACATAGAGAGATACACAGAGATAGAGATATGCACACACATGCACATAGAGAGATACACAGAGATAGAGATATGCACACACGCACATAGAGAGATACACAGAGATAGAGATATGCACACACACACATAGAGAGATACACAGAGATAGAGATATGCACACACGCACATAGAGAGATACACAGAGATAGAGATATGCACACACGCACATAGAGAGATACACAGAGATAGAGATATGCACACACGCACATAGAGGGATACACAGAGATAGAGATATGCACACACAGAGATAGAGATATACACAGAGATAGAGATATGCACACACGCACATAGAGATACGCAGAGATAGAGATATGCACACACGCACATAGAGAGATACACAGAGATAGAGATATGCACACACGCACATAGAGAGATACACAGAGATAGAGATATGCACACACGCACATAGAGATACACAGAGATAGAGATATGCACACACGCACATAGAGAGATACACAGAGATAGAGATATGCACACACGCACATAGAGATACACAGAGATAGAGATATGCACACACGCACATAGAGAGATACACAGAGATAGAGATATGCACACACGCACATAGAGAGATACACAGAGATAGAGATATGCACACACGCACATAGAGAGATACACAGAGATAGAGATATGCACACACGCACATAGAGGGATACACAGAGATAGAGATATGCACACACGCACATAGAGAGATACACAGAGATAGAGATATGCACACATGCACATAGAGAGATACACAGAGATAGAGATATGCACACACGCACATAGAGAGATACACAGAGATAGAGATATATACACACGCACATAGAAAGATACACAGAGATAGAGATATGCACACACACACATAGAGGGATACACAGAGATAGAGAGATACACTGAGATAGAGATATGCACACACGCACATAGAGAGATACACAGAGATAGAGATATGCACACACGCACATAGAGAGATACACAGAGATAGAGATATGCACAGAGATAGAGATACACAGAGATAGAGATATGCACACAGAGATAGAGATATGCACACACAGAGATAGAGAGATACACAGAGATAGAGATATGCACACACGCACATAGAGAGATACACAGAGATAGAGATATGCACACACATGCACATAGAGAGATACACAGAGATAGAGATATGCACACACACACATAGAGAGATACACAGAGATAGAGATATGCATACACGCACATAGAGAGATACACAGAGATAGAGATATGCACACACGCACATAGAGAGATACACAGAGATAGAGATATACACACATGCACATAGAGATAGAGAGATACACAGAGATAGAAATATGCACTGAGATAGAGATATGCACACACGCACATAGAGAGATACACAGAGATAGAGATATGCACACACAGAGATAGAGAGATACACAGAGATAGAGATATGCACACACGCACATAGAGAGATACACAGAGATAGAGATATGCACACACAGAGATAGAGAGATACACAGAGATAGAGATATGCACACACGCACATAGAGAGATACACAGAGATAGAGATATGCATACACGCACATAGAGGGATACACAGAGATAGAGATATGCACACACAGAGATAGAGATATACACAGAGATAGAGATATGCACACACGCACATAGAGATACGCAGAGATAGAGATATGCACACACGCACATAGAGGGATACACAGAGATAGAGATATGCACACACGCACATAGAGATACGCAGAGATAGAGAGATACACAGAGATAGAGATATGCACACACACACATAGAGAGATACACAGAGATAGAGATATGCATACACGCACATAGAGGGATACACAGAGATAGAGATATGCACACACAGAGATAGAGATATGCACACACAGAGATAGAGAGATACACAGAGATAGAGATATGCACACACGCACATAGAGAGATACACAGAGATAGAGATATGCACACACGCACATAGAGAGATACACAGAGATAGAGATATGCACACACGCACATAGAGAGATACACAGAGATAGAGATATACACACATGCACATAGAGATAGAGAGATACACAGAGATAGAAATATGCACTGAGATAGAGATATGCACACACGCACATAGAGAGATACACAGAGATAGAGATATGCACACACAGAGATAGAGAGATACACAGAGATAGAGATATGCACACACGCACATAGAGAGATACACAGAGATAGAGATATGCATACACGCACATAGAGGGATACACAGAGATAGAGATATGCACACACAGAGATAGAGATATACACAGAGATAGAGATATGCACACACGCACATAGAGATACGCAGAGATAGAGATATGCACACACGCACATAGAGGGATACACAGAGATAGAGATATGCACACACGCACATAGAGATACGCAGAGATAGAGAGATACACAGAGATAGAGATATGCACACACACACATAGAGAGATACACAGAGATAGAGATATGCATACACGCACATAGAGGGATACACAGAGATAGAGATATGCACACACAGAGATAGAGATATACACAGAGATAGAGATATGCACACACGCACATAGAGATACGCAGAGATAGAGATATGCACACACGCACATAGAGGGATACACAGAGATAGAGATATGCACACACGCACATAGAGATACACACAGAGATAGAGATATGCATACACACACATAGAGAGATACACAGAGATAGAGATATGCACACACGCACATAGAGATACACACAGAGATAGAGATACACAGAGATAGAGATATGCATACACACACATAGAGATACACACAGAGATAGAGATACACAGAGATAGAGATATGCATACACACACATAGAGAGATACACAGAGATAGAGATATGCATACACGCACATAGAGATATACACAGAGATAGAGATATGCACACACGCACATAGAGAAATACACAGAGATAGAGATATGCACACACGCACATAGAGAGATACACAGAGATAGAGATATGCACACACGCACATAGAGAGATACACAGAGATAGAGATATGCACACACGCACATAGAGAGATACACAGAGATAGAGATATGCATACACGCACACATAGAGATACACAGAGATAGAGATATGCACACACGCACATAGAGATTCACAGAGATAGAGATATGCACACACGCACATAGAGATAGAGAGATACACAGAGATAGAGATATGCACACACGCACATAGAGATAGAGAGATACACAGAGATAGAGATATGCACAGAGATAGAGATATGCACACACGCATAGAGGGATACACAGAGATAGAGATATGCACACACGCACATAGAGGGATACACAGAGATAGAGATATGCACACACGCACATAGAGGGATACACAGAGATAGAGATATGCACACACGCACATAGGGAGATACACAGAGATAGAGATATGCATACATGCACATAGAGAGATACACAGAGATAGAGATATGCACACACGCACATAGAGAGATACACAGAGATAGAGATATGCACACATGCACATAGAGAGATACACAGAGATAGAGATATGCACTGAGATAGAGATATGCACACACGCACATAGAGAGATACACAGAGATAGAGATATGCACACACGCACATAGAGAGATACACAGAGATAGAGATATGCACACACGCACATAGAGAGATACACAGAGATAGAGATATGCATACACGCACATAGAGAGATACACAGAGATAGAGATATGCACACACGCACATAGAGAGATACACAGAGATAGAGATATGCACACACGCACATAGAGGGATACACAGAGATAGAGATATGCACACACATGCACATAGAGAGATACACAGAGATAGAGATATGCACACACGCACATAGAGAGATACACAGAGATAGAGATATGCACACACGCACATAGAGAGATACACAGAGATAGAGATATGCACACACGCACATAGAGAGATACACAGAGATAGAGATATGCACACACGCACATAGAGGGATACACAGAGATAGAGATATGCACACACGCACATAGAGAGATACACAGAGATAGAGATATGCACACACGCACATAGAGGGATACACAGAGATAGAGATATGCACACACGCACATAGAGGGATACACAGAGATAGAGATATGCACACACGCACATAGAGAGATACACAGAGATAGAGATATGCACACACGCACATAGAGAGATACACAGAGATAGAGATATGCACACACGCACATAGAGAGATACACAGAGATAGAGATATGCACACACGCACATAGAGAGATACACAGAGATAGAGATATGCACACACAGAGATAGAGATACACAGAGATAGAGAGATACACAGAGATAGAGATATGCACACACGCACATAGAGAGATACACAGAGATAGAGATATGCACACACACACATAGAGAGATACACAGAGATAGAGATATGCATACACGCACATAGAGAGATACACAGAGATAGAGATATGCACTCACGCACATAGAGAGATACACAGAGATAGAGATATGCACACACGCACATAGAGGGATACACAGAGATAGAGATATGCACACACATGCACATAGAGAGATACACAGAGATAGAGATATGCACACACGCACATAGAGAGATACACAGAGATAGAGATATGCACACACGCACATAGAGAGATACACAGAGATAGAGATATACACACACGCACATAGAGATATACACAGAGATAGAGATATGCACACACGCACATAGAGGGATACACAGAGATAGAGATATGCACACACGCACATAGAGGGATACACAGAGATAGAGATATGCACACACGCACATAGAGAGATACACAGAGATAGAGATATGCACTGAGATAGAGATATGCACACACGCACATAGAGAGATACACAGAGATAGAGATATGCACACACGCACATAGAGAGATACACAGAGATAGAGATATGCACACACGCACATAGAGGGATACACAGAGATAGAGATATGCACACACGCACATAGAGAGATACACAGAGATAGAGATATACACACATGCACATAGAGGGATACACAGAGATAGAGATATGCACACACGCACATAGAGAGATACACAGAGATAGAGATATGCACACACGCACATAGAGAGATACACAGAGATAGAGATATGCATACACGCACATAGAGATACACAGAGATAGAGATATGCACACACGCACATAGAGAGATACACAGAGATAGAGATATGCATACATGCACATAGAGATACACAGAGATAGAGATATACACAGAGATAGAGATATGCATACACACAGAGATAGAGATATGCACACACGCACATAGAGAGATACACAGATATAGAGATATGCACACACGCACATACAGAGATAGAGATATGCATACACGCACATAGAGAGATACACAGAGATAGAGATATGCACACACGCACATAGAGAGAGACACAGATATAGAGATATGCACACACGCACATAGAGAGATACACAGAGATAGAGATATACACAGAGATAGAGATATGCACACACGCACATAGAGGGATACACTGAGATAGAGATATGCACACACGCACATAGAGAGATACACAGAGATAGAGATATGCACACGCAGAGATAGAGATATACACAGAGATAGAGATATGCACACACGCACATAGAGAGATACACAGAGATAGAGATATGCACACACACACATAGAGAGATACACAGAGATAGAGAGATACACACACGCACATAGAGATACACAGAGATAGAGAGATACACACACGCACATAGAGATACACAGAGATAGAGAGATAGACAGAGATAGAGATATACACAGAGATAGAGATATGCACACACGCACATAGAGGGATACACTGAGATAGAGATATGCACACACGCACATAGAGAGATACACAGAGATAGAGATATGCACACGCAGAGATAGAGATATACACAGAGATAGAGATATGCACACACGCACATTGAGAGATACACAGAGATAGAGATATGCACACACGCACATAGAGAGATACACAGAGATAGAGATATGCACACACAGAGATAGAGATATACACACACAGAGATAGAGATATGCACACACGCACATAGAGAGATACACAGAGATAGAGATATGCACACAGAGATAGAGATATGCACACACGCACATAGAGAGATACACACAGAGATAGAGATATGCACACATGCACATAGAGAGATACACACAGAGATAGAGATATGCACACACAGAGATAGAGATATACACACACAGAGATAGAGATATGCACACACGCACATAGAGAGATACACAGAGATAGAGAGATACACACAGAGATAGAGATATGCATACACGCACATAGAGAGATACACAGAGACAGAGAGATACACACAGAGATAGAGATATACACACACACAGAGATAGAGAGATACACAGAGATAGAGATATGCATACACACAGAGATAGAGAGATACACAGCGATAGCGAGATACACAGAGATAGAGATATACACACAGAGATAGAGAGATACACACAGAGATAGAGAGATACACACACACACACACAGAGATAGAGATACACACAGAGATAGAGAGATGCACACAGAGATAGAGATATACACACAGAGATAGAGAGATACACAGATATAGAGATATACACACACACAGAGATAGAGATACACACAGAGATAGAGAGATACACACACAGAGATAGAGATATACACACACAGAGATAGAGATACACACAGAGATAGAGAGATGCACACAGAGATAGAGATATACACAGATATAGAGATATACACACGTACAGAGATAGAGATATACACACAGAGATAGAGAGATACACACAGAGATAGAGATATACATACAGAGTTAGAGAGATACACACAGAGATAAAGAGATACACACACAGAGATAGAGAGATACACAGAGATAGAGAGTTACACACAGAGATAGAGATACACACACGCACAGAGGTAGAGAGATACACACAGAGATAGAGAGATACACACAGAGATAGAGAGATACACAGAGATAGAGAGTTACACACAGAGATAGAGATATACACAGAGATAGAGATACACACAGAGATTGAAATATACACAGAGATAGAGATATGCATACACGCACTTAGAGAGATACACAGAGATAGAGATATGCACACACGCACATAGAGAGATACACAGAGATAGAGATATGCACACACAGAGATAGAGATATACACAGAGATAGAGAGATACACACAGAGATAGAGAGATACACAAACACAGAGATAGAGATATACACACACACAGAGATAGAGATACACAGAGATATAGAGAGATACACAGAGATATACACACACACACACACACACAGAGAGATATACACAGATATAGAGATACACAGAGATATAGAGAGATACACAGAGATATACACACACACACAGAGATAGAGATATACACAGATATAGAGAGATACACAGAGATAGAGAGATACACAGATATAGAGATACACACAGAGATAGAGAGATACACACACAGAGATAGAGATATACACACACAGAGATAGAGATACACACAGAGATAGAGAGATGCACACAGAGATAGAGATATACACACAGAGATAGAGAGATACACACAGAGATAGAGATATACACAGAGATAGAGATAGACACACGCACAGAGATAGAGATATACACACAGAGATAGAGAGATACACACAGAGATAGAGAGATACACAGATATAGAGATATACACGTACAGAGATAGAGAGATACACACAGAGATAGAGAGATACACACAGAGATAGAGACATACATACAGAGATAGAGAGATACACACAGAGATAGAGAGATACACACACACAGAGATAGAGAGATACACACAGAGATAGAGAGATACACACAGAGATAGAGAGTTACACACAGAGATAGCGATATACACAGAGATAGAGATACACACAGAGATTGAAATATACACAGAGATAGAGATATGCATACACGCACTTAGAGAGATACACAGATATAGAGATATGCATACACGCACTTAGAGAGATACACAGAGATAGAGATATGCACACACAGAGATAGAGATATACACAGAGATAGAGAGATACACACACAGAGATAGAGAGATGCACACAGAGATAGAGATATGCACACACGCACAGAGATAGAGATACACAGAGATAGAGAGATACACACACAGATAGAGATACACACAGAGATAGAGAGATACACAAACACAGAGATAGAGATATACACACACACAGAGATAGAGATACACAGAGATATAGAGAGATACACAGAGATAGAGAGATACACCGAGATAGAGAGATACACACAGAGATAGAGATATACACACAGATATAGAGAGATACACAGAGATAGAGAGATACACACACAGAGATAGAGATACACACAGAGATAGAGAGATACACAAACACAGAGATAGAGATATACACACACAGAGATAGAGATACACAGAGATATAGAGAGATTTACAGAGATATACACACACACACAGAGATAGAGATATACACACAGATATAGAGAGATACACAGTGATAGAGAGATACACAGATATAGAGATACACACAGAGATAGAGAGATACACACACAGAGATAGAGATATACACACACAGAGATAGAGATACACACAGAGATAGAGAGATGCACACAGAGATAGAGATATACACACAGAGATAGAGATAGACACACGCACAGAGATAGAGATATACACACAGAGATAGAGAGATACACACAGAGATAGAGAGATACACAGATATAGAGATATACACACGTACAGAGATAGAGATATACACACAGAGATAGAGAGATACACACAGAGATAGAGAGATACATACAGAGATAGAGAGATACACACAGAGATAGAGAGATACACACACACAGAGATAGAGAGATACACAGAGATAGAGAGATACATACAGAGATAGAGAGATACACACAGAGATAGAGATACACACACGCACAGAGATAGAGAGATACACACAGAGATAGAGAGATACACAGAGATAGAGAGTTACACACAGAGATAGAGATATACACAGAGATAGAGATACACACAGAGATTGAAATATACACAGAAATAGAGATATGCATACACGCACTTAGAGAGATACACAGAGATAGAGATATGCACACACGCACATAGAGATACACAGAGATAGAGATACACAGAGATAGAGATACACACAGAGATAGAGATATGCACACACGCACATAGAGAGATACACAGAGATAGAGATATGCATACACGCACATAGAGAGATACACAGAGATAGAGATATGCACACACGCACATAGAGAGATACACAGAGATAGAGATATGCACTGAGATAGAGATATGCACACACGCACATAGAGAGATACACAGAGATAGAGATATGCACACACGCACATAGAGAGATACACAGAGATAGAGATATGCACACACGCACATAGAGAGATACACAGAGATAGAGATATGCACACACGCACATAGAGAGATACACAGAGATAGAGATATGCACACACGCACATAGAGAGATACACAGAGATAGAGATATGCATACACGCACATAGAGAGATACACAGAGATAGAGATATGCACACACGCACATAGAGAGATACACAGAGATAGAGATATGCACACACGCACATAGAGAGATACACAGAGATAGAGATATGCACACACGCACATAGAGAGATACACAGAGATAGAGATATGCACACACGCACATAGAGAGATACACAGAGATAGAGATATGCACACACGCACATAGAGAGATACACAGAGATAGAGATATGCACACACGCACATAGAGAGATACACAGAGATAGAGATATGCACACACGCACATAGAGAGATACACAGAGATAGAGATATGCACACACACACATAGAGTGATATACACAGAGATAGAGAGATACACACACAGAGATAGAGAGATGCACACAGAGATAGAGATATGCACACATGCACAGAGATAGAGATACACAGAGATAGAGATACACAGAGATAGAGAGATACACAAACACAGAGATAGAGATATACACACACACAGAGATAGAGATACACAGAGATATAGAGAGATACACAGAGATATACACACACACAGAGATAGAGATATACACACAGATATAGATAGATACACAGAGATAGAGAGATACACAGATATAGAGATACGCACAGAGATAGAGAGATACACACACAGAGATAGAGATATACACACACAGAGATAGAGATACACACACAGAGATAGAGATACACACAAACAGATACTGTATAGAGAGATACACACACACAGATATAGAGAGATATACACAAACACAGAGATAGAGATATACACACACACACAGAGATAGAGATATACACACACACACAGAGATAGAGATATACACACACACAGAGATAGAGATATATACACACACAAGGATAAAGATATACACAGAGATAGAGAGATACCCACACAGAGATAGAGATACAAACACACACAGATAGAGACACACACACACACACACACATAGAGATCCGATTGGTTGAAGTACAATGTGACATCTTCCATTTTTTTTTTTTTAAAGGAAGTGATATCATCTTTAAGGGATTGTGAGATATTCCATGTGGTACACTCACAATATGATTGGTTCCAGTACCATGTGATGGCAGCCGTTTTTTTTTTAAAAGATGTGACATCATTCATAAAGATGAACTCATACACTACTTCTATACAGAAGTATCATACACACACACACACACACTTACATCACATGCATTCAGGGACCATTTAACACCTCAGGTCATAAATTGCATACTGCACAGGGGGAGGGATAACCTTCACCCACAGATGCTTTGTTTCAAGAAAGTTTTTTGGCTGAATCAATTGTAACACCGCCCGAAGAAATTTTTATATACATATAAAATCAAAAATGAAGAGACGATACCGTTCTCCAGCTAACAAAATGCGTTTATTTGTGCGAGCTTTCGTGATACACTGTTCTCTTCTTACGGCGGTGTTACAATGAATAAAGCAGGCAAGGGTTTACTTAAAAACTATGTCTCTTGGAATGTTATCTGTATAACGCAGTATCTGTATATATACGCAGATATATATATATATATATATACGTATCTATCTGTCCAAGAGATACTGGATACACACAGAGATAGAGAGATACACACACACAGAGATAGAGAAATAATGTACCCCCAGACAGAGAGATACACACACACACACACACCTGTAGAGGTGTGATCCCACCTCTGCCACCAGTAAATATATAGCCTGTCACTGGAGACCAGGAATTTACACCTTTATACCAGGATCATATCACAGAGCAAAGCCAAGAAGTAAAACACAATTGTCATTTAATTGAACAGACGTACATACAGTGAATTACAATAATACACAAGAAAATACACTTACTGGGGGTCTGGGCTACACAACTCACCTTTCCTAGTCGAAATAGCACAGAAAACAAAGTCTTTACACAGTCCTTTAGATGACCGGGACTAAGCCCGAAAAGTCCTGCCGCCACCGCTCTTTCCACTCTCGAGGTGCTGAAATCCCTTGACCGGGAGCGATTACCAAACGTCCTGGTACTCTTTTCGGCGTGTGGTTCCAGCTGCGACCGCTACATTCTATTCTCAGAACTTGGCCCCCGAAAAATGGGACTTAGAAAATGTCTTGCCTTGAGATTCCTGAAGCCGGCTCGCGCCTATTTCCCACAGAGCATCTTTTGGTCGGTTCGAATCTGCCACTGCTCTCTTGGCGCTTAGAACATCCTGAGCTGATTGGCTGCTAGGTTTCATATAGGATGTCAGCCCCATTCACAGAATACCTCAGCCAATCAAAGCGTGGGAATTTTGCCACCAGCCTATCAGCGATTTGCCGGTGCCCTGAAGCAGCGGGCACGGATTTCAATTCTGCAAAGGGGCATGCGCCAACCTGGCACCTTTGCCTCTTAGCATAATGAACCCCCTGCTGAGCCAGGCTCCTCAGAGTCTGGGGACAGGGCAAATGGTTGCCGGATAGCCCTTATTCATGCCAGGACGTGGGTACTCAAGCATAACTGCGGTACCCCACCCGCCCTAACACCTTGGCATCTCTGTGGCTTTCATGTCCGGGACCCGAGCAGACTGAGTGGCACCGCCTTGGTAGCCATCTGGTCTCTCGGAACCCGGGACTTAGAAATCCCCAGCTCATATACAGTGCACAAAGCTTTATACATTATAAACATTCCGTTTAATTAAATATACTTGGATACGGTGTCTTACTAAAAATGTCTGAGTCCTTCTTTGGTGTCAGGGATAGAAGAAGAAGTTATACTCTATTCTCACTCGCCATATTCCGGCCACACTGCAAAAATCTGACTTTACACTTTTAAAATAAAGAAACATCGCAGCTTTATCCTACAGTATAGCCGGAGCACCCCCTGAACCCCTATACAAGGTTCAGGGTAACTTGGGCATGAGCTTTGCACCCCCCCCCCTCTATACTAGGGACCTCTGTACCGTTCTGGGGATACCTTGATCCCCTATGCCCCTTTTACCTTTCTGGTCTGTGCTGAAGCAGGCACTCCTGCCGGTGAGCTGCAAGAACGTTTTCAGGGTAGGATTTTGACCAGAGCATTGTGCTTCAAGGTATCCAAGAATCTGACCTTATTCCCAGCTACATTTTTGGGGTCTCAAGTAACCTTGGACCCCCGCTACATAGTCACAATCTGAAAAGACTTTATCCGCAGACCCCCCCTGAAACTCACAGCCCCGCGATCTCTGTTTCCTGGCACTGCTGGAAAGGCAAAATGATAAAAATTCTTTGTCGCATATGTTACATACAGGCACAGCAGTATACACACAACAGCCAGGTCCAAGAGCTGACACTCTAGGGCCCCAAAACATGGATCAGGGGTAACCAAGTTGGCTAGACCTTTATTAGTGAGCCTGGTTACCCCCTCACCGTCACGGTAGATACATACACACAGGGGTAGATACATAGACACACAGGGGTAGATACATACACACACAAAGTGATACATACACACAGGGATAGATACATACACGCACACAGTGATACATACACACAGGGATAGATACATACACACACAGTGATACATACACACAGGGGTAGATACATACACACACACAGTGATACATACACACACAGGGATAGATACATACACACACAGTGATACATACACACAGGGATAGATACATACACACAGGGGTAGATACATACACACAGGGGTAGATACATACACACACAGTGATACATACACACAGGGGTAGATATATACACACAGGGGTAGATACATACACACAGGGGTAGATACATACACACGGGGATAGATACATACACACACAGTGATACATACACACAGGGGTAGATACATACACACAGGGGTAGATACATACACACAGTGATACATAGACACACACAGTGATACATACACACAGGGATAGATACATACACACACACAGTGATACACACACACACAGTGATACATACACACAGGGATAGATACATACACACAGGGATAGATACATACACGCACACAGTGATACATACACACACAGGGATAGATACACACACACACAGTGATACATACACACAGGGATAGATACATACACACACACAGTGATACATACACACAGGGGTAGATACATACACACACACAGTGATACATACACACACAGGGATAGATACATAGACACACAGTGATACATACACACAGGGATAGATACATACACACAGGGATAGATACATACACACACAGTGATACATACACACACAGGGATAGATACATACACACACACACACAGTGATACATACACACAGGGATAGATACATACACACAGGGGTAGATACATACACACAGTGATACATACACACACAGTGATACATCACACAGGGATAGATACATACACACACAGTGATACATACACACACAGGGATAGATACATACACACACAGTGATACATACACACACAGGGATAGATACATACACACACAGTGATACATACACACACAGTGATACATACACACAGGGATAGATACATACACACACAGTGATACATACACACACAGTGATACATACACACAGGGGTAGATACATACACACAGTGATACATACACACACAGTGATACATAGACACACAGTGATACATAGACACACAGTGATACATACACACAGGGATAGATACATACACACATAGTGATACATACACACGCAGTGATACACACACACACAGGGATAGATACATACACACACAGTGATACATACACACAGGGATAGAAACACACAGGGATAGATACATACACACGCACAGTGATGCATACACACAGGGGTAGATACATACACACAGTGATACATACACACACAGTGATACATACACACACAGTGATACATAGACACACAGTGATACATACACACACAGTGATAGATACACACAAAGTGTTACATACACACACAGTGATACATACACACACAGTGATACATAGACACACAGTGATACATACACACAGGGGTAGATACATACACACAGGGATAGATACATACACACAGGGATAGATGCATACACACAGGGATAGATACATACACACAGGGATAGATACATACACACAGGGATAGATACATACACACAGGGATAGATACATACACACAGGGATAGATACATACACACAGGGGTAGATACATACACACAGGGGTAGATACATACACACAGGGGTAGATACATACACACAGGGGTAGATACATACACACACAGGGATAGATACACACACACAGGGATAGATACATACACACACAGTGATACATACACACACAGTGATACATACACACACAGTGATACATACACACGGATTGATACATACACACAGTGATACATACACACAGGGATAGATACATACACACACAGGGGTAGATACATACACACAGGGATAGATACATACACACAGGGATAGATACATACACACAGGGGTAGATACATACACACAGGGATAGATACATACACACAGGGGTAGATACATACACACAGGGGTAGATACATACACACACAGTGATACATACACACAGGGGTAGATACATACACACAGGGGTAGATACATACACACAGGGGTAGATACATACACACAGGGGTAGATACATACACACAGGGGTAGATACATACACACAGGGGTAGATACATACACACAGGGATAGATACATACACACAGGGATAGATACATACACACAGGGGTAGATACATACACACACAGTGATACATACACACACAGTGATACATACACACACAGTGATACATACACACACAGTGATATATAGACACACAGTGATACATACACACACACAGTGATACATACACACACACAGGGATAGATACATACACACACACAGTGATACATACACACACACACAGGGATAGATACATACACACACACAGGGATAGATACATACACACAGGGATAGATACATACACACACACAGTGATACATACACACAGGGATAGATACATACACACACAGTGATACATACACACAGGGGTAGATACATACACACACAGTGATACATACACACAGGGATAGATACATACACACACAGTGATACATACACACACAGTGATACATACACACAGGGATAGATACATACACACAGGGGTAGATACATACACACAGGGGTAGATACATACACACAGGGGTAGATACATACACACAGGGGTAGATACATACACACAGGGGTAGATACATACACACAGGGGTAGATACATACACACAGGGGTAGATACATACACACAGGGGTAGATACATACACACAGGGGTAGATACATACACACAGGGGTAGATACATACACACAGGGGTAGATACATACACACAGGGGTAGATACATACACACAGGGGTAGATACATACACACAGGGATAGATACATACACACAGGGGTAGATACATACACACACAGGGGTAGATACATACACACACAGGGGTAGATACATACACACAGGGATAGATACATACACACACAGTGATACATACACACAGGGATAGATACATACACACAGGGGTAGATACATACACACACAGGGGTAGATACATACACACACAGGGGTAGATACATACACACAGGGGTAGATACATACACACAGGGATAGATACATACACACACAGTGATATATAGACACACAGTGATACATACACACAGGGGTAGATACATACACACACAGTGATACATACACACAGGGATAGATATATAGACACACAGTGATACATACACACAGGGATAGATACACACACAGTGATACATACACACACAGTGATACATACACACACAGTGATACATACACACAGGGGTAGATATATAGACACACAGTGATACATACACACAGGGATAGCTACGTACACACACAGTGTCCTGCAAAATATTGCAAGCGCGAGTGGGTGGGGGGGGGCGTGTCCGCGCATTGACTGGCGCTGATTGGTTGCTGAAGGGTCATGTGACCCTTCAGCGCGCACGAAAATCAACTTTCTCTGTCTCCCCAAGTGCCGCGTGGCCATACAGATTGATTTTAAATGAAGTGAAGCGTAAAGCGTGGACGCAACATTATTCGCAGATGTGATTTTTTTATTGAGAGAGAGAGAGTTTGGGAGAGAGAGAGAAGAGAGAGTGAGTTTGAGAGAGAGTTTGAGAGAGAGTTTGAGAGAGGGTGAGTTTGAGAGAGAGAGAGAGACAAGAGAAAGAGTGAGTTTGAGAGAGAGAGTTTGAGAGAGAAAGAGTGAGTTTGAGAGAGAGCAAGTTTGAGAGACTGAGTTGAGAGAGTGAGTTTGAGAGAGAGAGAGAGATTGAGAGTGAGTTTGAGAGAGAGAAGGTGAGTTTGAGAGAGAGAGAGAAGAGAGAGACTGAGTTTGAGAGAGAGTTTGAGAGAGGGTGAGTTTGAGAGAGACAGTGGAGAGACAAGAGAAAGAGTGAGTTTGAGAGAGAGTGAATTTGAGAGAGAGCGAGTTTGAGAGACTGAGTTGAGAGAGTGAGTTTGAGAGTGAGAGAGAAGAGAGTGAGTTTGAGAGAGAATTTGAGAGAGAGTGAGTTTGAGAGAGAATTTGAGAGGGTGAGTTTGAGAGAGAGAGAGAGAGACAAGAGAAAGAGTGAGTTTGAGAGAGAGTGAGTTTGAGAGAGGGTGAGTTTGAGAGAGAGAGAGAGAGAGAGAGACAAGAGAGAGAGTGAGTTTGTGAGAGAGAGAGAGATTGAGAGTGAGTTTGAGAGAAAGTGCGTTTGAGAGAGAGAGAGAGTTTGAGAGAGAGAGAGAGAGTTTGAGAGAGAGAGAGAGAGTTTGAGAGAGAGAGAGTTTGAGAGTGAGTGAGTTTGAGAGAGAGTGAGTGAGTTTGAGAGAGAGAGAGAGAAAGAGAAAGTGAGTTTGAGAGAGAGAAAGTGAGTTTGAGAGTGAGTGAGTTTGAGAGAGAGTGAGTTTGAGAGAGTGAATGAGTTTGAGAGAGTGAGTTTGAGAGAGTGAGTGAGTTTGAGAGAGAGTGAGAGTTTGAGAGAGAGAGAGAGAGAGAGAGTTTGATAGTGAGTGAGTTTGAGAGAGAGAGAGAGAGAGAGAGAAAGAGAAAGTGAGTTTGAGAGAGTGAGTGAGTTTGAGAGAGAGTGAGTGAGTTTGGGAGTGAGTGAGAGAGCGAGAGAGTTACAACTCCAGCACGGGGCGGGTCCCGGGTTCCTGAGGACACAGTTTGACCCCGTGGACAGGCGAGAGCACAGAGCTGTGCACAGCCACGAGAAGCCGCAGGTCCCTATGTGCCGCCGGCGCCACACCCCACCGCGGGCACTGTGATAAGAGAGATAGGTGCAAGTGTTATTAAGGAATGTGCGGCCTCCCGTTTCCCTTCCCACTGCCAAGGACAGCCCGGGGGGGCGGGGGACGTCAGATATTTAACCCTCTGGGCACTTTCACACCTCTTAGAGAGTTTAGTCCATAAGGACAATAGGAACTATTCATTCGGTGTTGGATATAATGGCGCTTACCCTGAAGGGGTTAACTGGCGTCAAATCGTGTTTTGATCAGAAGACGCAATTAAACCGCTGTTTCTAGACTTGGCATCAAAATGTAGAAATGTCCTTAAAAGCGGTGCTAGCCAATTGGGGAGGAGGGCGGGGGGTCTGTGTATGGGGGAGGAGGGCGGGGGGGTCTGTGTATGGGGGAGGAGGGCGGGGGGGTCTGTGTATTGGGTCTGTGTATGGGGGAGGAGGGCGGGTCGTCGGTGTATGGGGGAGGAGGGCGGGGGGTCGGTGTATGGGGGAGGAGGGCGGGGGGTCGGTGTATGGGGGAGGAGGGCGGGGGGTCGGTGTATGGGGGAGGAGGGCGGGGGGGGTCGGTGTATGGGGGAGGAGGGCGGGGGGGGTCGGTGTATGGGGGAGGAGGGCGGGGGGGGTCGGTGTATGGGGGAGGAGGGCGGGGGGGTCAATGTATGGGGGAGGAGAGCGGGGGGGTCGGTGTATGGGGGAGGAGGGCGGAGGGGTCGGTGTATGGGGGAGGAGGGCAGGGGGGTCTGTGTATGGGGGAGGAGGGCAGGGGGGTCGGTGTTTGGGGGAGGAGAGTGGGGGGGTCGGTGTATGGGGGAGGAGGGCGGGGGGTCGGTGTATGGGGGAGGAGGGCGGGGTCTGTGTATTTGGTGAGGAAGGCGGGGGGTCTGTGTATTTGGGAGGAGGGCGGGTCGTCTGTGTATTTGGGAGGAGGGCGGGGTCGTCTGTGTATTTGGGAGGAGGGCGGGGTCTGTGTGTTTGGGAGGAGGGCGGGGTCTGTGTGTTTGGGAGGAGGGCGGGGTCTGTGTGTTTGGGAGGAGGGCGGGGTCTGTGTGTTTGGGAGGAGGGCGGGGTCTGTGTGTATGGGAGGAGGGCGGGGGGTCTGTGTATTTGGGAAGAGGGTGGGGTCTGTGTATTTGGGAGGAGGGCGGGGTCTGTGTATTTGGGAGGAGGGCGGGGTCTGTGTATTTGGGAGGAGGGCGGGGTCTGTGTATTTGGGAGGAGGGCGGGGTCTGTGTATGGGGGAGGAGGGCGGGGTCTGTGTATGGGGGAGGAGGGCGGGGTCTGTGTATGGGGGAGGAGGGCGGGGTCTGTGTATGGGGGAGGCGGGCGGGGTCTGTGTATGGGGGAGGAGGGCGGGGTCTGTGTATGGGGGAGGAGGGCGGGGTCTGTGTATGGGGGAGGAGGGCGGGGTCTGTGTATGGGGGAGGAGGGCGGGGTCTGTGTATGGGGGAGGAGGGCGGGGTCTGTGTATGGGGGAGGAGGGCGGGGTCTGTGTATGGGGGAGGAGGGCGGGGTCTGTGTGTAGAGGGAGAAAGGGGTGGCCCGGTATTAAAGGGGTTGCACCCCATTTGGCCACCCCTGACCCCACCAGGGAGACAAGGGGTTAACTGGACTGAGGTCCAGAAATGTGATTTCACCCCTGTTATAACATGTAAATGTGTATTTTCCTGTTGCCCCTCTGTTATTGTACCTCAGTGTCTGCACACACACACTAGAATCCATCCGGGAGCACAAGGGTTAATAGTCTGTTAATACTGTGTCTCAAGGTATGGACAAAGCTTCAGCGAAATTCCTTCGCTATCAGGATGACAGATGGCCCTAGAGTTCCAATGGCTAGAACTTAAGTTTTGTTCAAAAGGTTTTATCACCCTGAGGGTGGAGGAGGCGCATACCATAGCAGTTTTTAAGTGTCCCACTTATTACTGTCCAACACAGGTTATCTTGTCCAAGATCCGGAGGGGTAGCTGGCCTGGCATTCCATTTGGACATGTGGGGCCTCAGAAAGGAGACCCCAGAGTTCCACTGCACATGTGCCAGCTAGCAGGGGGGCCTGTCCTAAAATGTGTCCCCCCATCAAAGATTGGCTGGAGATAATTGCAAACCAATCACAGGTTCTTAATGTTACAGATAGAGGGACAAAGGGTTTATAACCTGCTGGTCCCCATCTATCCTTTGTCTTCATTTTTGGTCTTCATGCAAAGTCTTCATTCGTTTTCGTTTGCTGATATGGTAACCTGATCTCACCTGAATGATTTCCTGACTGCTGAGAGAAATGCTACATCATACTTCTCATTCCCCAACACCAATGTAAGTGTACTTCTTGTTTGTTACTGCATTATCTGTTGTGTTCACCTTTATTCTAAGGAATAAATACAATTTATTCTATCTTAAGCCTCGTTCAGTTCAAACCCAATTATTTTTGTGTAATATTAATGACTGTGGAAGCTATCGTCACACTGTGTATGGGGGAGGAGGGCGGGGTCTGTGTATGGGGGAGGAGGGCGGGGTCTGTGTATGGGGGAGGAGGGCGGGGTCTGTGTATGGGGGAGGAGGGCGGGGTCTGTGTATGGGGGAGGAGGGCGGGGTCTGTGTATGGGGGAGCAGGGCGGGGTCTGTGTATGGGGGAGCAGGGCGGGGTCTGTGTATGGGGGAGCAGGGCGGGGTCTGTGTATGGGGGAGCAGGGCGGGGTCTGTGTATGGGGGAGCAGGGCGGGGTCTGTGTATGGGGGAGCAGGGCGGGGTCTGTGTATGGGGGAGCAGGGCGGGGTCTGTGTATGGGGGAGCAGGGCGGGGTCTGTGTATGGGGGAGCAGGGCGGGGTCTGTGTATGGGGGAGGAGGGCGGGGTCTGTGTATGGGGGAGGAGGGCGGGGTCTGTGTATGGGGGAGGAGGGCGGGGTCTGTGTATGGGGGAGGAGGGCGGGGTCTGTGTATGGGGGAGGAGGGCGGGGTCTGTGTATGGGGGAGGAGGGCGGGGTCTGTGTATGGGGGAGGAGGGCGGGGTCTGTGTATGGGGGAGGAGGGCGGGGTCTGTGTATGGGGGAGGAGGGCGGGGTCTGTGTATGGGGGAGGAGGGCGGGGTCTGTGTATGGGGGAGGAGGGCGGGGTCTGTGTATGGGGGAGGAGGGCGGGGTCTGTGTATGGGGGAGGAGGGCGGGGTCTGTGTATGGGGGAGGAGGGCGGGGTCTGTGTATGGGGGAGGAGGGCGGGGTCTGTGTATGGGGGAGGAGGGCGGGGTCTGTGTATGGGGGAGGAGGGCGGGGTCTGTGTATGGGGGAGGAGGGCGGGGTCTGTGTATGGGGGAGGAGGGCGGGGTCTGTGTATGGGGGAGGAGGGCGGGGTCTGTGTATGGGGGAGGAGGGCGGGGTCTGTGTATGGGGGAGGAGGGCGGGGTCTGTGTATGGGGGAGGAGGGCGGGGTCTGTGTATGGGGGAGGAGGGCGGGGTCTGTGTATGGGGGAGGAGGGCGGGGTCTGTTTATGGGGGAGGAGGGCGGGGTCTGTGTATGGGGAGGAGGGCGGGGTCTGTGTATGGGGAGGAGGGCGGGGTCTGTGTATGGGGAGGAGGGCGGGGTCTGTGTATGGGGAGGAGGGCGGGGTCTGTGTATGGGGAGGAGGGCGGGGTCTGTGTATGGGGAGGAGGGCGGGGTCTGTGTATGGGGAGGAGGGCGGGGTCTGTGTATGGGGAGGAGGGCGGGGTCTGTGTATGGGGAGGAGGGCGGGGTCTGTGTATGGGGAGGAGGGCGGGGTCTGTGTATGGGGAGGAGGGCGGGGTCTGTGTATGGGAGGAGGGCGGGGTCTGTGTATGGGGAGGAGGGCGGGGTCTGTGTATGGGGAGGAGGGCGGGGTCTGTGTATGGGGAGGAGGGCGGGGTCTGTGTATGGGGAGGAGGGCGGGGTCTGTGTATGGGGAGGAGGGCGGGGTCTGTGTATGGGGAGGAGGGCGGGGTCTGTGTATGGGGAGGAGGGCGGGGTCTGTGTATGGGGAGGAGGGCGGGGTCTGTGTATGGGGGAGGAGGGCGGGGTCTGTGTATGGGGGAGGAAGGCGGGGTCTGTGTATGGGGGAGGAGGGCGGGGTCTGTGTATGGGGGAGGAGGGCGGGGTCTGTGTATGGGGGAGGAGGGCGGGGTGTGTGTATGGGGGAGGAGGGCGGGGTGTGTGTATGGGGGAGGAGGGCGGGGTGTGTGTATGGGGAGGAGGGCGGGGTGTGTGTATGGGGAGGAGGGCGGGGTGTGTGTATGGGGAGGAGGGCGGGGTGTGTGTATGGGGAGGAGGGCGGGGTGTGTGTATGGGGAGGAGGGCGGGGTGTGTGTATGGGGAGGAGGGCGGGGTGTGTGTATGGGGAGGAGGGCGGGGTGTGTGTATGGGGAGGAGGGCGGGGTGTGTGTATGGGGAGGAGGGCGGGGTGTGTGTATGGGGAGGAGGGCGGGGTGTGTGTATGGGGAGGAGGGCGGGGTCTGTGTATGGGGAGGAGGGCGGGGTCTGTGTATGGGGAGGAGGGCGGGGTCTGTGTATGGGGGAGGAGGGCGGGGTCTGTGTATGGGGGAGGAGGGCGGGGTCTGTGTATGGGGGAGCAGGGCGGGGTCTGTGTATGGGGGAGCAGGGCGGGGTCTGTGTATGGGGGAGCAGGGCGGGGTCTGTGTATGGGGGAGCAGGGCGGGGTCTGTGTATGGGGGAGCAGGGCGGGGTCTGTGTATGGGGGAGGAGGGCGGGGTCTGTGTATGGGGGAGGAGGGCGGGGTCTGTGTATGGGGGAGGAGGGCGGGGTCTGTGTATGGGGGAGGAGGGCGGGGTCTGTGTATGGGGGAGGAGGGCGGGGTCTGTGTATGGGGGAGGAGGGCGGGGTCTGTGTATGGGGGAGGAGGGCGGGGTCTGTGTATGGGGGAGGAGGGCGGGGTCTGTGTATGGGGGAGGAGGGCGGGGTCTGTGTATGGGGGAGGAGGGCGGGGTCTGTGTATGGGGGAGGAGGGCGGGGTCTGTGTATGGGGGAGGAGGGCGGGGTCTGTGTATGGGGGAGGAGGGCGGGGTCTGTGTATGGGGGAGGAGGGCGGGGTCTGTGTATGGGGGAGGAGGGCGGGGTCTGTGTATGGGGGAGGAGGGCGGGGTCTGTGTATGGGGGAGGAGGGCGGGGTCTGTGTATGGGGGAGGAGGGCGGGGTCTGTGTATGGGGGAGGAGGGCGGGGTCTGTGTATGGGGGAGGAGGGCGGGGTCTGTGTATGGGGGAGGAGGGCGGGGTCTGTGTATGGGGGAGGAGGGCGGGGTCTGTGTATGGGGGAGGAGGGCGGGGTCTGTGTATGGGGGAGGAGGGCGGGGTCTGTTTATGGGGGAGGAGGGCGGGGTCTGTGTATGGGGAGGAGGGCGGGGTCTGTGTATGGGGAGGAGGGCGGGGTCTGTGTATGGGGAGGAGGGCGGGGTCTGTGTATGGGGAGGAGGGCGGGGTCTGTGTATGGGGAGGAGGGCGGGGTCTGTGTATGGGGAGGAGGGCGGGGTCTGTGTATGGGGAGGAGGGCGGGGTCTGTGTATGGGGAGGAGGGCGGGGTCTGTGTATGGGGAGGAGGGCGGGGTCTGTGTATGGGGAGGAGGGCGGGGTCTGTGTATGGGGAGGAGGGCGGGGTCTGTGTATGGGAGGAGGGCGGGGTCTGTGTATGGGGAGGAGGGCGGGGTCTGTGTATGGGGAGGAGGGCGGGGTCTGTGTATGGGGAGGAGGGCGGGGTCTGTGTATGGGGAGGAGGGCGGGGTCTGTGTATGGGGAGGAGGGCGGGGTCTGTGTATGGGGAGGAGGGCGGGGTCTGTGTATGGGGAGGAGGGCGGGGTCTGTGTATGGGGAGGAGGGCGGGGTCTGTGTATGGGGGAGGAGGGCGGGGTCTGTGTATGGGGGAGGAAGGCGGGGTCTGTGTATGGGGGAGGAGGGCGGGGTCTGTGTATGGGGGAGGAGGGCGGGGTCTGTGTATGGGGGAGGAGGGCGGGGTGTGTGTATGGGGGAGGAGGGCGGGGTGTGTGTATGGGGAGGAGGGCGGGGTGTGTGTATGGGGAGGAGGGCGGGGTGTGTGTATGGGGAGGAGGGCGGGGTGTGTGTATGGGGAGGAGGGCGGGGTGTGTGTATGGGGAGGAGGGCGGGGTGTGTGTATGGGGAGGAGGGCGGGGTGTGTGTATGGGGAGGAGGGCGGGGTGTGTGTATGGGGAGGAGGGCGGGGTGTGTGTATGGGGAGGAGGGCGGGGTGTGTGTATGGGGAGGAGGGCGGGGTGTGTGTATGGGGAGGAGGGCGGGGTCTGTGTATGGGGAGGAGGGCGGGGTCTGTGTATGGGGAGGAGGGCGGGGTCTGTGTATGGGGGAGGAGGGCGGGGTCTGTGTATGGGGGAGGAGGGCGGGGTCTGTGTATGGGGGAGGAGGGCGGGGTCTGTGTATGGGGGAGGAGGGCGGGGTCTGTGTATGGGGGAGGAGGGCGGGGTCTGTGTATGGGGGAGGAGGGCGGGGTCTGTGTATGGGGGAGGAGGGCGGGGTCTGTGTATGGGGGAGGAGGGCGGGGTCTGTGTATGGGGGAGGAGGGCGGGGTCTGTGTATGGGGGAGGAGGGCGGGGTCTGTGTATGGGGGAGGATTGCGGGGTCTGTGTATGGGGGAGGAGGGCGGGGTCTGTGTATGGGGGAGGAGGGCGGGGTCTGTGTATGGGGGAGGAGGGCGGGGTCTGTGTATGGGGGAGGAGGGCGGGGTCTGTGTATGGGGGAGGAGGGCGGGGTCTGTGTATGGGGGAGGAGGGCGGGGTCTGTGTATGGGGGAGGAGGGCGGGGTCTGTGTATGGGGGGAGGAGGGCGGGGTCTGTGTATGGGGGGAGGAGGGCGGGGTCTGTGTATGGGGGGAGGAGGGCGGGGTCTGTGTATGGGGGGAGGAGGGCGGGGTCTGTGTATGGGGGAGGAGGGCGGGGTCTGTGTATGGGGGAGGAGGGCGGGGTCTGTGTATGGGGGAGGAGGGCGGGGTCTGTGTATGGGGAGGAGGGCGGGGTCTGTGTATGGGGAGGAGGGCGGGGTCTGTGTATGGGGAGGAGGGCGGGGTCTGTGTATGGGGAGGAGGGCGGGGTCTGTGTATGGGGAGGAGGGCGGGGTCTGTGTATGGGGAGGAGGGCGGGGTCTGTGTATGGGGGAGGAGGGCGGGGTCTGTGTATGGGGGAGGAGGGCGGGGTCTGTGTATGGGGGAGGAGGGCGGGGTCTGTGTATGGGGAGGAGGGCGGGGTCTGTGTATGGGGAGGAGGGCGGGGTCTGTGTATGGGGAGGAGGGCGGGGTCTGTGTATGGGGAGGAGGGCGGGGTCTGTGTATGGGGGGGAGGGCGGGGTCTGTGTATGGGGGGGAGGGCGGGGTCTGTGTATGGGGAGGAGGGCGGGGTCTGTGTATGGGGGGGAGGGCGGGGTCTGTGTATGGGGGGGAGGGCGGGGTCTGTGTATGGGGGGGGAGGGCGGGGTCTGTGTATGGGGGAGGAGGGCGGGGTCTGTGTATGGGGGAGGAGGGCGGGGTCTGTGTATGGGGGAGGAGGGCGGGGTCTGTGTATGGGGGAGGAGGGCGGGGTCTGTGTATGGGGGAGGAGGGCGGGGTCTGTGTATGGGGGAGGAGGGCGGGGTCTGTGTATGGGGGAGGAGGGCGGGGTCTGTGTATGGGGGAGGAGGGCGGGGTCTGTGTATGGGGGAGGAGGGCGGGGTCTGTGTATGGGGGAGGAGGGCGGGGTCTGTGTATGGGGGAGGAGGGCGGGGTCTGTGTATGGGGGAGGAGGGCGGGGTCTGTGTATGGGGGAGGAGGGCGGGGTCTGTGTATGGGGGAGGAGGGCGGGGTCTGTGTATGGGGGAGGAGGGCGGGGTCTGTGTATGGGGGAGGAGGGCGGGGTCTGTGTATGGGGGAGGAGGGCGGGGGGTCTGTGTATGGGGGAGGAGGGCGGGGGGTCTGTGTATGGGGGAGGAGGGCGGGGTCTGTGTATGGGGGAGGAGGGCGGGGTCTGTGTATGGGGGAGGAGGGCGGGGTCTGTGTATGGGGGAGGAGGGCGGGGTCTGTGTATGGGGGAGGAGGGCGGGGTCTGTGTATGGGGGAGGAGGGCGGGGTCTGTGTATGGGGGAGGAGGGCGGGGTCTGTGTATGGGGGAGGAGGGCGGGGTCTGTGTATGGGGGAGGAGGGCGGGGTCTGTGTATGGGGGAGGAGGGCGGGGTCTGTGTATGGGGGAGGAGGGCGGGGTCTGTGTATGGGGGAGGAGGGCGGGGTCTGTGTATGGGGGAGGAGGGCGGGGTCTGTGTATGGGGGAGGAGGGCGGGGTCTGTGTATGGGGGGAGGAGGGCGGGGTCTGTGTATGGGGGGAGGAGGGCGGGGTCTGTGTATGGGGGGAGGAGGGCGGGGTCTGTGTATGGGGGGAGGAGGGCGGGGTCTGTGTATGGGGGAGGAGGGCGGGGTCTGTGTATGGGGGAGGAGGGCGGGGTCTGTGTATGGGGGAGGAGGCCGGGGGGGTCTGTGTATGTGGGAGGAGGCCGGGGGGGTCTGTGTATTTGGGAGGAGGCCGGGGGGGTCTGTGTATTTGGGAGGAGGCCGGGGGGGTCTGTGTATTTGGGAGGAGGCCGGGGGGGTCTGTGTATTTGGGAGGAGGCCGGGGGGGTCTGTGTATTTGGGAGGAGGCCGGGGGGGTCTGTGTATTTGGGAGGAGGCCGGGGGGGTCTGTGTATTTGGGAGGAGGCCGGGGGGGTCTGTGTATTTGGGAGGAGGCCGGGGGGGTCTGTGTATTTGGGAGGAGGCCGGGGGGGTCTGTGTATTTGGGAGGAGGGCGGTGGGGTCTGTGTATTTGGGAGGAGGGCGGTGGGGTCTGTGTATTTGGGAGGAGGGCGGTGGGGTCTGTGTATTTGGGAGGAGGGCGGGGGGGTCTGTGTATTTGGGAGGAGGGCGGGGGGGTCTGTGTATTTGGGAGGAGGGCGGGGGGGTCTGTGTATTTGGGAGGAGGGCGGGGGGGTCTGTGTATTTGGGAGGAGGGCGGGGGGTCTGTGTATTTGGGAGGAGGGCGGTGGGGTCTGTGTATTTGGGAGGAGGGCGGGAGTCTGTGTATTTGGGAGGAGGGCGAGGGGTCTGTATTTGGGAGGAGGGCGGGGGTTCTGTGTATTTGGGAGGAGGGCGGGGTCTGTGTATTTGGGAGGAGGGCGGGGGGTCTGTGTATTTGGGAGGAGGGCGGGGGGTCTGTGTATTTGGGAGGAGGGCGGGGGGTCTGTGTATTTGGGAGGAGGGCGAGGGGTCTGTGTTTTTTGGGAGGAGGGCGGGGGTCTGTGTATTTGGGCGGAGGGCGGGGGTCTGTGTATTTGGGCGGAGGGCGGGGGGTCTGTGTATTTGGGAGGAGGGCGGGGGGTCTGTGTATTTGGGAGGAGGGCGGGGGGTCTGTGTATTTGGGAGGAGGGCGGGGGTCTGTGTATTTGGGAGGAGGGCGGGGGGTCTGTGTATTTGGGAGGAGGGCGAGGGGTCTGTGTTTTTTGGGAGGAGGGCGGGGGTCTGTGTATTTGGGCGGAGGGCGGGGGTCTGTGTATTTGGGCGGAGGGCGGGGGGTCTGTGTATTTGGGAGGAGGGCGGGGGGTCTGTGTATTTGGGAGGAGGGTGGGTTCTGTGTATTTGGGAGGAGGGCGGGGTCTGTGTATGGGGGAGGAGGGGTCTGTGTATTTGGGAGGACGGGGGGGTCTGCGTATTTGCATAGAGCAAATAGTTTGTGAATTTGTTTTCTATAACTGTGAGGGCGACATTATTCCTAGCTGCTTACCCCATTAAAGTATTGTAGCATTACGAACACATTCTGTAATAGGGGGTGGCTCGGAGCTCACCTGGTTCTGTTTAGTTAAATAGTTCTCTGGAGGTGGCTGGCCCGTCGTCTGAGGTTCTGAGCCCCTTACCAGTTCTCCAGTTGGCAACACGGTATAATACACCTCAGTGTAACATCGACTGCTCCACCCCGCCACCCCCCCCCCCACCCATTACCTTAGTCACACAGCCAACAAAACCCGTGAGATTCGTGTGACATGCTCTTTCCCCAGTTAACCCATCCTGACCGGGCTCTCGCACGTTCTCTGGATATTCCACCATTCCTGTGCGCGTCTGGAGTTCGTTGCCATGATGAATACCTGGTCAAGGAGGACACATCTGTCCCGTATCACGGCTGCCCGTTTTTGCACACCCGCCTGCTTTATCATGAGAGAAAGAAGTCCTAAGGCGCATTGGGGGCCAAAAGAGTAAAGGATGACAACCCCCCCCCCCAAAAAAAAAAAACCCAATATATAGTGCAGTAGATATAGCAGCATTCATTCTCTCCGAGACCAGGGCACACTGCGTGACCTGTACCACCGGTTGGGAGACTTTTCCACGGTTCCACTACCCCTTTGGTAAATAAGTAACTCCTCACATCTCCCCTTAGCTGCCACCCTCCTGCACCAGAGAACGGCCTCTCGTTCTAGCGCCTCTCTCTTTCTTAAAATATGCTTCACTCCCGTACTTTGTTGAAACCCTTGAAAATTTCAATCATATCCCCTCCTCTCCCCCTCCCGTCCCCCCCAAGCGGGACACATTGAGGTCCTGTAGTCCTTCCTGATAAGTCGTAGGTATCAGTAGGAAAGGTGAAGGTGGAGGTAGGGAAGGGATGGCATGCTCTTGCGTCACCCTACGACAGCGCGTTGGGGGGCGCGCAGGGGGGCGCAGTGAATACCCACAAGCAAAGAAGAGGTGGCCCCCTACTTACCAGCACTCAAAGACTACAAATGCAAAAGACGGAAAACGGGGGAGCAATAAAAAGTGCGTTTTACTTGAATGTTAATTCAGATATACGTCCAACGATAAGACAAAGTGACTATCAGACAACAGCAACTGATCGGGGACAGAGAAGCTGCGTAGGGGAAGAGTTACTCATAGGTTAGTGACAGCGGCAGGTGTGTAAATAG